>NW_015163680.1:122885-124978 GCF_001447785.1 Gekko japonicus | reverse complement strand
CGTCCAAAGGGAAAGTGTTTTCGAAACTCGATTTGCACGACGCCTATTTCAGAGTGCGGATAAAGGAAGGGGACGAGGGTAAAACGGCGTTCAACACACCTTTGGGGCAATTTGAGTACCTGGTAATGCCCTTCGGGCTGCAAGGGGCCCCAGGGGTCTTCATGAACTTGATTAACAAGGTCCTCCATGAGTTTCTGTTTAAGGGGGTTATTATTTACTTGGACGACATTTTACTGTACTCTCAGGACCTCCCCTCACATGTCAAGCTTGTCAGAAAAGTCCTAAAAACGTTGCATAAGCACAAACTGTTTGCCAAACTCTCCAAGTGTGAATTCCACAAAACGCACATTGACTTTCTGGGCTACCGCATTTCGGGAGGGGGTTTGGAGATGGACCCGGGGAAGGTGAAAGATGTGCTTGAATGGGAAGCCCCCAAAACACGCCGCCAACTGCAGGGTTTCTTAGGATTCGCCAATTTTTATTGCTCATTTATCAAAGGCTTTGCCCATATTGTACTACCCTTGACTGACTTGTTAAAGACAAAGGGGAAGGGGTTTGATGCCACAAAACCCGGGGCACCTCTCAAATGGTCGGCAGAATGCGAAGCAGCCTTTCAGCAATTAAAAGCCATGTTCACATCCGAGCTTGTGCTAGCACACCCGGATGAAACGAAAACATTTATTGTGCAAACTGATGCTTCCGATGTGGCTATGGGGGCTGCAATTTTACAGAGGGGGGAAGACGGGAAATTGTACCCACTCGCTTACGTGTCTAAAAAATTCTCAGACGCTGAACGGCACTGGTCTATTTGGGAGAAGGAGGCGTCGGCTATTCGGCTGGCTTTGTCAACGTGGCGCCATTGGCTTGAGGGGGCGAGGGTTCCGTTCGAAGTATGGACAGATCATAACAATCTTGAAACCCTCAAATCGCCTAAAACACTGAATGCCAAGCAACTGCGCTGGGCGGACACATTTAATTCTTCAGAAAACTGTATTTAGGTGCTTTGGCTAGACAAATATGGAGAAGGGTGTGGACTGGACAGTTGTGCCAAAGCATTAAAAGATCATGCATGCACTGAGTATGTGATGTGATTCCAGACATCTTTGAACATTGGGGGGGGACCCTCTTGAAACAGAGAAATTGTTGAATGTTCTTGAAGTTTCTATATTATGTTTTGAGAACAGTGTTCTCCCCAATCTCTAAGATTTTAGCACACATCAAGGGAACATCAGCAAGTAAATAGTAACAGGAAACTACTGGCTTTGAGCCAAAGGAATTCTTCCAATAGAAAAAGAGGTATCACAATTTCCACAAATTTCATTCTACAGCTACATGTCCCCCTTTAGAGGAGGGGAAGTGCAGGGGACATAGCAGGAAGGGAAAGAAAGGAATCCCTGTGGCAAGTCCTGCTCTTGCATCCATTGTCTTAGGTTACCTTTTTCATTAAATCCAGTGTTTGAAGTATCATATCTATGAAAATGTGTTTACTCTATTGCAACAATTAATAATGTGTCTTCTTTGCAGTCAGAGGCAACACATAATCACATGTGGTGTCCATGATAAAAAAGTAATGTGAATGCATTTTATCACTGACTAGAAATAAGGCCCGTTGTGGAAATAAATACAACGGGATCTAGAAAGAGGCTCTGGGAGAGTGCTCTGGCTTTGGGCAAACAGTGTCAGTCTGCTTTTAAAACATGAATCTGGGACCTGCACACCACCAGAATACAGCAGATTCCATATGCAACTGACATTCCAACTGCCTTGCGGGGGGGGGGGAGTTTGAGGTGTGGAATGGAGTGAAGTCCAATCAGCTTCCATATGCAAAAGACCAGGTTGTCGCAGCAGTTGTGGTGTGGGCGGGACCCGGGCTTTGCCTTCTGATTGGTGGTGATATATGCTGAGGAGCAGTGCCATCAGCCATACACTAAGGGAGTGCATTTTAGAATTAGAACTTTGGCACCCACTATTCAATTATATATAAGGAGAGATTCACAGATGACAGTTACTTTATCAGGCCTTGTTGTTCAGTCGCACAGTCGTCTCCTCTGACTCTTCACCACCCGATGGACCAGCCGCCAGGTCCTCCTGTC
>NW_015163680.1:121048-122524 GCF_001447785.1 Gekko japonicus | reverse complement strand
TGATGATGAGGACATCATTTTTTGGTGTTAGTTCTAGGAGGTGTTGTAGGTCTTCATAGAACCGGTCCACTTCAGCCTCTTTTGCATCAGTGGTTGGGGCATAGACTTGGATTACTGTGATGTTGAATGGTTTGCCTTGGAATCGGACAAAAATCATTCTGTCATTTTTGAGATTGTATCCCAGTACTGCCTTTTGCACTCTCTTGTTGACTATAAAGGCCACACCATTTTTTCTACGAGATTCCTGGCCACAGTAGTAGATATAATGGTCTTCTGAGTTAAATTCACCCATTCCTGTCCACTTTAGTTCACTGATTCCAAAGATATCGATGTTCAGTCTTGCCATCTCATTTTTGACCACGTCAAGCTTACCTTGATTCATAGATCTTACATTCCAGGTTCCTATGTAGTATTGTTCTTTTCAGCATCAGACTTTCCTTTCACCATCAGACACATCCACAACTGAGCGTCCTTTCGGCTTTGGCCCAGCCACTTCACTCTTTCTGGGGTTACTTGTACTTGCCCTCTGCTCTTCCTCAGTAGCATATTGGACACCTTCTGACCTGAGGGGCTCATCTTCCAGCGTCATATCTTTTAGCCTTTTGGGGTTTTCTTGGCAAAGATACTGGAGTGGGTTGCCATTTCCTTCTCCAGTGGATCACTCTTGGTCTGAGTTCTCTGCTGTGGCCTGTCCGTCTTGGGTGGCCCTTCACGGCATAGCCCACAGCTTCATCGAACCGCTCAAGCCCCCTCGCCACGACAAGGCAGTGATCCATGAGGGGGCCTTACATACATATAAATGCAGTCACTTCTTTGTGAAGAGAGTAAAGCAAATGTTTATTATAATACAAAACATTTGATTATTAATGCATCATTACCTATCAAAGTGTGAAATAAGCAATGGTAGTTGGAATGCACCAATTAAATTAGGCTTTGAGACTGGAATGCAAAAACAACATGCTGTCTTGTCTTTATAGCTCACTTACAGCAGCATATGGAGTCTGGTGGTAGTGATGGGATCTATACTCTGAAGAATTCCCCAAATTGTACCTAACTTAAAAGATAATTTGTTCAAGCCTTTGCCCCCCCAGCCAGAATAACGAGACAGACAACGGTTTGGAATAAAACAATGGCCAATTTATTAACTATTTAACAGAACATTGCAGCAATAACAACTAAGCAAGCATGGAACAGGCAAGGCAGGCGTCACTCCCTGACCAACCCCCTTGCCCTTGAAGGGCTGGTCACCCAGCTCTGATCATAAGCCAACTCTCTGGCTCGTGACCAGCAGCCCAGTAAACTGGTTGCCCTCTAGGAGTGCCTACCCTTGAAGCCTTCCAACCTGCAGGGAGGAGCCTGCCCTAAAAGTTTCCCAATGGAGGTGATCACCATTCCCCACCCTGGACCCTGAAATCCAAAGGCAGTTCCTGATGACCCCCTGATCCCTAACGGGATATGCCGTAAGGTGCTCACCAG
>NW_015163680.1:119055-119808 GCF_001447785.1 Gekko japonicus | reverse complement strand
TTCGAACTGCTAGGTTGGCAGGAGCTGGAACTAGAGACGGGAGCTCACTCCGTCATGCGGCAACTCAGGTCTCGAACTGCTGAACTACTGACCTTCGACAGCCTGCAGTTCAGCGTCTTAACCACTTGAGCCACCGCAGCTCCTGCTGCAAACTCAAAAGCTGCAAGAGGATACAAAGTTGATTAAAATTGCTTAACTTTTATCTTGTTTTGGAAAACTTACTTCTTGTTGATATTATGGCTGAGAGAGGGCAGAGGGTGATGCTGGAGAAAAAAAACATTGACTGAAAATAATCAACCAAATAATTCCTCCCAGAACCATGAAGTAACTGCAGATATATCTACACAGCGAATGCACTGCGCCCCCTAATGGAACAGAAGACTAACCTCAACAGCAAAATAGACAATGTGCAGAAGAAATTGACTCAAATGGACAAAAGAACCTCAGGAACTGAAAAGATGCTAAAAAAATTGGAAAAACAGACTGAGAGTATTAACAAAAGAGTGAATGAAGCAGAGAAAGAAAGATCATCCGACAAAACGCAGCTAATACAGCTCCAGCTGGAAAGATCCATGTATGTTCTACGCTTCCAGGGGATCCCTGAAGATAAGAACAGAGACTTAAAGGAGCTTATAGTAGAAGCTCTTCCACCATTAATGGATTATAAACAAGAAGAACTACTGAAGGAGATGGACTGGGTTTACAGAACTTATCCAGACTTTATAAAGAAAAATAAACTCCCGGGAGAAATAT
>NW_015163680.1:113388-118783 GCF_001447785.1 Gekko japonicus | reverse complement strand
TGAAGCCTTCCAACCTGCAGGGAGGAGCCTGCCCTAAAAGGTTCCCAGTGGAGGTGGTCACCATTCCCCACCCCGGAACCTGAAATCCGAAGGCAGTTCCTGATGACCCCCTGATCCCTAACGGGATATGCCGTAAGGTGCTCACCAGTTCCGTTCTGCTTGCACAAAACTGCCAAGTGACCAACCTATTTAAACATTGTCCACCTCCAACATCCCTTCAGTCCACTGCCCTCAGTGTAAGGTAGGCAAAAACGCCCCCACCCATTCAGCCAATCAGGGTGGAAGTGAAAAATTCCTACCTGGCCCCATTGGCGACCAGCAACAGCCTGCACTAAGAACAGGGTGGGAGGGTGGGCGAGCATGCGGAGCAACTGCAAGAAGTGGGAGCGGAGCCTGGCCCTTTGAAACAGCCGGCTCTGCCCCCCACATCAGGACGCAACGTCCTGCATCATTGCCGTCCCAATTATTCGGGGCGGCAAAATAGCCGGGCATGCGGGAGCTCCGTTAGCAACATAAAAAACAAAACACAAGACTGTCATCCAAAAGATCAGCCATGTTATTCCATGCATGCCCTTTTTTAATGTGCATATATTTATTTTGATTCTACCCATCAGGATTTGAGTAACTGGAAAATTTGCTTTTTTTGAATAAATTAAAAATGTGAAATGTAAAAATACTAGGAAGGCCAGTTTTCTTACTTCGGTAAGACACGTCCTGCCCCCGTCAGCTCTTTCCACCATGCCTCAGTTGGGTGGTGGGGGAAATGGGGCAATTAGCATTAGTCAACAGCATTACATCAGTTCCCCCATGACCCAGAAGTGATATCATCATGTCAGGTGATCCTCTAGCATTCGACCCAAACTCTTTTATTAAGTCATAGAGCTCCAGACAAACCATGTGGTGATCAATGTTCCCTCTGTGTCATCTTGTGAGGAGAAACTCTACCTCTGTGTAAACAAAAAGAGAAGAAAGACAGAAAGAAAAAGACAGAAAGAGAGACAGAAGGACAGAGAAAGGAAGACAGAAAGAGAGAGTGAAACAGAGAAAGAGATAGAAACAAAAAAAGAAAAAGTTAGAAATAGAGAAAGAAAGACAGAAAAGAGAGAGAGAGAGGCTTCTGGTTTAAGCGTTTCACTGCTCGGTCGCTCCCCGTCTCACTCTGATGGAGGTGTGCTGAGACTCGGCTGACAAGAAGAGTCCGAGATCGTTCTGGACTCTCCCAGGGTCTCTGTAGGAGACCCTCAGCCTGGGGAGCTGAGGAGAGCCTCTTCCAAGGTGACAGCCAAGGAATTGAGGCTCACCTTTCCCCCTGAAAGGTACCATCGCCGTAGAGCCAGTATGGTGCCCAGAGACAACTGCCGGACAAGCGGACACGATCAAAACTTTTAAAAATGCTTCTAAAGATCTCCAAGGCTGCAAATCGTGAGTTAAGCAATGCTCAGGTGAAATAAAGTGACTATAAGAACCTTGGTAGTGATTAGAAGCACCTAAGTGCAAAACGAGGATGGATGGGAAACTCAAGACTCCCCCCCCTCACTAAAATCAAAGTGGTTTTAAATCGGAAACAAAAGACTTTAAGCAAAAGTAAGCGTATACGAATTTTAAAAAGGTAAAGGTTCCCTTGCTCGAAAGCCAGTCAAGTCCGACTCTAGAGTTGCGGTGCTCATCTCCATTTCAAAGCCGAAGAGCCAGCGCTGTCCGAAGACATTTTCCGTGGTCAAGTGGCCAGCATGACTAAACACCAAGGCGCATGGAACTCTGTTACCTTCCCACCGAAGTGGTACCTATTTATCTACTTGCAATTTCTTGCTTTCGAACTGCTAGGTTGGCAGGAGCTGGAACTAGAGACGGGAGCTCACGCCGTCATGCGGCAACTCAGGTCTCGAACTGCTGAACTACTGACCTTCGACAGCCTGCAGTTCAGCGTCTTAACCACTTGAGCCACCGCAGCTCCTGCTGCAAACTCAAAAGCTGCAAGAGGATACAAAGTTGATTAAAATTGCTTAACTTTTATCTTGTTTTGGAAAACTTACTTCTTGTTGATATTATGGCTGAGAGAGGGCAGAGGGTGATGCTGGAGAATTTTTCAAATGGACAAAAGAACCTCAGGAACTGAAAAGATGCTAAAAAAATTGGAAAAACAGACTGAGAGTATTAACAAAAGAGTGAATGAAGCAGAGAAAGAAAGGTCATCCAACAAAATGCAGCTAATACAGCTCCAGCTGGAAAGATCCATGTATGTTCTACGCTTCCAGGGGATCCCTGAAGATAAGAACAGAGACTTAAAGGAGCTTATAGTAGAAGCTCTTCCACCATTAATGGATTATAAACAAGAAGAACTACTGAAGGAGATGGACTGGGTTTACAGAACTTATCCAGACTTTATAAAGAAAAATAAACTCCCGGGAGAAATATATTTGAAATTTACGAAGCGATCTACCAGAGACCTGGCGCTGAAATCTACACAGGGGAAATCCTTGAAAATCAAGATTGAGGAGATAAAAATCTTATAGGATATTCCCTTTGAAATTAGGAAGTGGAGGAAACTTTATAGGGAATTCAGTCTTGCTCTGCAAAAAAAGGGAATACCCTACCGATGGGCATTCCCTGAAGAACTAAGTTTTAAATACGAGGATAAAAGAATTAAAATTGACTCTGTTCCTAAGGCAAAAAAAAATTATGGACCAATATTTAAACCCAACGCAAAGTAAGAAAGAAAAGAAGACAAAAACTAATGAGGAGGAAGAAGAAGATGAAGGAGAATCCTATTCACAGGATTCATCAAGCACTAGTTCCAACTCTTTCAACTCTTCAGAGATGTTGGAATCAGAGAAAGGAGAAGCCACTCCCAAACCCTGAATATCAATGAAACGCAAGAAGAAAAGACTGTAAAATTAAGAAGATTGTTTATATTGCACTTGTTGCAAAATAGCCAACTAAAGCAGACTCTTATTATCTTTGTGTATAACTATTATATAAAACAACAATCTTGTAATACTTGGTGAAAGAGCTACATATCTATGTAATCCAGATCATGTCACCATGTTAGTTCTCCCTCCCCTCTCCCTATTAGAACATGTAGAGTTAAGATTTTAGTGTCCCTTCCTCGATTCCAGTAGTTTCAATGTATTAGTGTTCCAATCCCTGTCTCCATTAGATTTAGAGATAGGGTATTAGTATCCCTTCCCCATGACCCATAGTATTAGAAAAATCAATAAAATCTTATAAAAAAGAAAAGAAAAGAGAGAGACAGAAAGACAGAAAAAGACACAGAGAGAAAGAAAGAAAGAGGTGGAAAGAAAGTAATCCATTCTGTCACAGCTTGCTGGATTAGCTTTTCATAGTATGGCCCAGGAATTCTTGGACTTTACTACTGATTTTTGATTATGTAAAATGCTCGAAGGTTTGGCTCTGGAGGCTGGCTCACAATTGGATTTGAGGCAGCCCATCTCGCCCAGGGTGTTAAAAGGGCTGTTTGGCATGTGAACTCAAGTATGTAGTTCGGGTTTTGAGATCCTCTTATTTCATGTTGGCCATGTTTTTTGGCACTTTGTGGTCAGCGAACTGGTCCAGCAATCCAGGTCCAGCCCTTTGAAGAAGGCCCTGCAAATGGGGGGATGTTTCTTTTGAAGGGGAGGGGATTTTGATCCATGTGAGGCAATCCAAAACTGACCAGAAGGGTAAGGGGAATGAGATTTCTCTGGGAATCTGTGTGGATGGAGACCTGTGTCCTGTACAAACTTTATATCAGTATGTGGATCAGTGGGGTATGGAGAAGGGCCCCTTATTCTGTCTTATCGACAAGTCTCCTTTAACTAAATATCAATTTTGGGCGGTGACAGCGAGGGCCTTGAACAAGCTGGGCCTGTCTGGTGTGCGTTTTGGCAGTCATTCCTTTAGGATTGGTGCTGCGTCCACCGCTGCAGCCATGGTTACTCCAGCAAAGCCATCCAGAAGGTATGACGGTGGCACTCGGCAGCCTACAAGACCTATGTTTGGCCTTTGGTGGCCCCTGGGCTCTCTCTATGTTTATCTTGTTGTTGTTTGGGTTCTAGGTTCGTTGGTTCCTGTGCGGAGGCTCCAGATTCTCACAGCAGGTCACAGCATGATATTTTGGGCGGCCCATCATGCGGAGAGGTTGGGGATGGGCTCCCAGCTGGGCCTGAGTGACTGTTCCATTATCGAGTGGCTCGGCAGAAGGGGCCTGTGCTGGACTGGGCTTAGGCTCTTGTTGTTTGTTGAATGGAGCCGTCCTCCTCCTGACATCCTGGTTATGGGTGGCAATGACCTGGGGATGGCGTTGATCCTGCAGGTGCAGGATGACATGAGGGACATTGTGGCATGGTGGCCCAATGTCAGACTGGTATGGTCAGCCACTTTGCCCCGGAGGGTGTGGAAATGTGCATGTGATCCACATGCCATTGAGCGGGCATGCAAGAAAGCCAGCCAGGAATTGGGGAATGCCATGGGGGTGCCCTGGGTTTTGTCATACTGCACCCTGGCATTGTGAGGGAGTGTGTGCATTTATATCGTGATGATGGTGTGCACCTCTCTGAGATTGGGAATCGGATATTCCTAGAGAATTTACCGCAAGGGCTGAGGCAGATTGTCAGCAGGTGTGTGGGGTCAAGGGACAAAGCAGAGGCTTGATCCTTGTTGTTGGTGGAAATCTGGCCTGTTTCTGTTATGAGGGAGGAACACCAAGTGACAGACCCCCCTCTTGTTTGGGGGGTTGGCACACCTAGCACAAACCATTCCTTGGTATGGGCCTCGGATGGGGACTGCGGGTGGCCTATTATACACCTTGTGCTGGGTCTCCCCTCATGTTCTGCGGCTAGAGGTGGTTGGCTCACGGTGGGGTGTTAGCATGTCTGCTGCCTGGCAAAGGGCTGTGTTGTTGGTTGGCTTGTGTAAGGGGCTAGGTGGTTCACCCTGTCTAAGGTCAGGAAAGGGATCAGGGGATCCCTTTGCCAGATGTGTGTTGCAACCCTTGCCAGTTATAGTTATTCTGTTGAATTTAATACTTAAATAAAGCTGCCCTTAGTTTATATCATTTACCTGTGTCAGTCTCTTTCTTCCAACTAAGCATGCAAAACAAATAGATGGGGAGTTAGGAGTGAAAGAAAGAGGCCCCCATGCCCCTTCCCACAGTGCTTATGGTGGGAGGCCCACAGAGGTGCCCTGGCCATGTTCCCTGCAGAAGCCTGCTGGGGGGGGGGAGGTGGACCTCCCTCCCTGGGCCCCTCTGGACCTCCTTCCCTCACAGAGAGGGGCCTTCCTGCACCCACCCAGGAAAATGGTGGCAGGGAGGCCCCTCTGTCACAGACACACACCAGCACAAGCCAGCCCGGCCCCCCACATCCATCCCTGACCCACTCTTTACCACACAAACAAT
>NW_015163680.1:49546-113367 GCF_001447785.1 Gekko japonicus | reverse complement strand
TCTCTCTCTCTCTCTCTCTCTCTCACACACACACACACACACACACACACACACACACACCAGGCCTGCCCCCCACCTTCATCCCTGCCTCTCTTTCACACACACACACCCAGTGTGGGCCAGGCCTCCCCCCACCTATATCCCTGCCTTGTTCACACACACACACACACACACTGGCATGGGACAGGCTATCCCCACCTTCATTCCTGCCTCTCGTACACGCACACATTGACAGCACTTACCATGGGAGGCCCACGAGGGGCACCGGGCCAGGTTGCCAAGGGAGGAGAAAGAAGGGTGAGTGCAGCCTGTCCCCCATGTCCATCCCTGGCTTGAAGAGGAGGTGAAGGCAACTCATCTTTGATGAGGAGGGTGATGGCACAGGCCAGGCAGCGGGTGGAAGCTTGTGGTGTGAAGCGAACCTCTTGGGAGGTGGGGGTGAGGACTGCTGGCATGGGTGCCCACATCCCCTCCATTGGGTAGGTCCACTAGCCCTTGATGAAGGGGCAGGGCCAACCTAAAGCACCCCTGCACTGAGCTAAAAAGCTCTGCACTGGGGGGGGGGGATTCTGCTGGCCAGGGCAGGCTGGCACACGTTAACTGGAACCTTGGAATGATGTTCTTTTCAGGTTGCACCAGAAGTGACATCACTGTGTCACCAAAAATGGCACAATACTGCTGACAATGTTACAACATCATCAGCTACCCCCTCCCCCTCACACACATGGGAGTCTTCCACCAGTTTTCAGCCTTGGGCTGGTCAATCTACTACATAGTGAAGCAAAGGTATATTTTCACAAATCAGTATACAGAGGATGTGATTATGTAAAAACTAAAGGAGCACTGATGGTAATTCCTGTGCTTTCTTAATTTTTACCATTGTCACTTTGTTCCCTTTCTTCCGGTCTCCTCTTTGGCTTTCCTTCTAGTCTCACATTACATTTGTTTGCTTGTTCTTAGTCTGCCTCATTCTCTCTTCATTTATTCATTATATTTTATCCTGTGTTTCAGACATAAAAAATGTCTCCCAAAGCAGCTCACATCAATTAAAATTCTATATGCAAAGCAGGCAGCAGCAGGGATTGTACATAAATGAAAATAAGATGCAAGCCTGGCCCAATATTACAAAAAGGAAAAATGCAAGGGAAGTAGCATACAGGGAAAAGTTAGAGAAGAGATTGGTTTGACAATGCCAGAATGAAATGGTGAGTTGATAACAAACATTTATACCGCATTGATAGCAGGCTGATGTTCTGTTGCAATTGGTCTTGTTTGGAGGAAAGGGAACCCGGTTCTGTTGTCTGCTTGACAGAAAGCCCAGCACAGTCCTGTGCCTGCCAACTCAGAAATGAATTCCACATAAATACTTACTCCCAGGTAAGTGTGAATAGTGTGTATCCCCTTGCAAGTGCAAGCTGACTTATAGCTGGACCCATGTTCCTATTGCATGGGAAAGGGGAAAGCCCAGTCCATATAGCTACTCATTTCCTGGTCAGTGGCTGGAAGCCAGACTATTCTTCACAAAACTACAGTTTCTATGTATTAAAAAAAATGTATGCTGTCTCACCTATATATTATATAAAAGTAAAAAAATATATTTAGTTAAGAGATTTCTGTTCCGCTTCATCAGAGTCCTGATTTTTTTTTAATAATATTTTTATTGAAAAATTTTGTATAACATTAATAGAAAGCTTTTTGAAATACATAATCGGCAATACAAACCGTATAAACAATAACGATAAAGAACTATAAAGGAGCAGTCATATCATAATATACTTCACACAGGATAATACAACTCAATCTTTACTATAATAGCTCTCGGTCTGCCATTATGAATTACCATAAGCCTTTAGGACGTCTTTTATTTAAATTAATTTTACAGGTTACTGGTGCGTGGTCTGACCATACTTGTATATCTATTGAGGTGGATTCTGCATACTTAAATAGTGAGTTGGAGATGAATATGTAATCAATACGTGTGTGTGTATTGAACCTATTGGAGAAATATGTATAATCTCGCTCTCTACCATGATGGATCCTCCAAATGTCAAGTAGATCGTATTTGTTTAATATAGATTGAAAATTGGTAAGCTTTTCTGGTTTAATTTGAGTTGTTTTGGGAGTTTTGCTTGAAGATTTGTCTAACGTGGGGTCCATGAGATAATTGAAGTCGCCTCCCAGTATCATGGGACCCTTGGCAAAGGATTTTAGTTTTGCTAATACCGTGGCTATGAAGTGTAGCTGTTTGGTGTTCGGGGCGTACAGGGTGGCTAAGGTTACTTTCTCTTCGTTGAGTGTTCCATTAATAAAAAGGTAACGTCCATCTTCATCAATGAGGGTGTGTTCAATATTAAAGTTTATGCTTTTTGCTATAACAATAGCTACCCCTCGAGATTTGTTAGATCCATGAGCCAGTATCTGGGTATTAAACCAGTTTTGGGGCAGTACTTTGGAACCTTTTTAATGTACGTCTCCTGCAACATTGCAATGTGAATCTTTTGCTTTTGTAATTGTTTAGCAATGCGTTTAGCTTTAACATATTTGTTTAGCCCACGACAGTTTAGTGAAACTATATTGAGACTATCCATAGTGTTCTAGTAAAGTTCAGGTTTATCAGGTAGCCTAGCACAGTACATAAACAATATAAAAAACATCCATAAAAACATTTAACCAATGCGCAATCTAATAATATCTTTAGACTTTTTGTTGTCCAATTGAGTTCTTTTGGTATAATTAACTTGTGAAACATGTTAATAAAAAATAGCATCCACTGATATGATTGCCCCTTAATAACTATACAAATATAATACACCCTAACCCCCTCCCTCCCTTCCCATCCCATGAAGTCCCAAAGTGGAAAATAAATCTTTCCACTGAGCCATAAAGGCTCAACCATAGGGACTACAGAACGATATACTAACAAACATTGTAAAGTAAGAAACAAATTGCATAGTGAATAGAAAATGGGGGAATCAAAAGAGTACTCCTAAGGAACTCCTACCTCCCGACCTCCCAAGGAAATATGAACTCCTTTTATAAAAGCTTTAAATGGCTTTTAGGCTTAGTTATTGAATGGCACATAGACCTGAGATATGGGTTTCAAAACATTTATGGTTACTCTAGCCATGCAAAAAAGTTTAAGGTAAGCTTAGATCTATGAAGTATGGGTGTTACACAGACAAATAAGTCAACCCGTTAAACAAGAATGCTAGCAAAAAAAAAGACGATCTGAACCTGTTGAGCAAGTTAAAAGTTCATCCGCCTTCTCGAGGGGATTCTGTGCCAGCGCTGGGGGGTTGATTGTTGAGGCCTTTTCCTTTTACGGCTAGTGTCTTCGGAATCCATGTCTTCCTCCTCCTGGATGCCGAGAGCTTGGAGCAGAGCATTGCCGGCTTCTGCATCTGCAGCCTGATGAAGTGTTCCCTTGTACTTGACTTGTAAATAACCCGTAGGTGCCCAACGGTACTTAATTCCTTCAGCGGTGAGTTTGGATGTTACTGCTTTTAAGTTTCTGCGAATCTGGAGAGCTTCCGAGGGATGTCAGGAAAAATAGCGATGTTCTCATTATTGAATTTCAAGTTTCCCGCTTCCTTAGCTTCTTGTAAGATTCGGTACTTAGTTTGGAGATCAGAGAGCTCAACTATAATGTCCCGTGGTCCGCGGCGTTTATCAGCCGCCACGTTCCCCAGCCTGTAAGCACGGGTCAATTTGGGCTCTCCCTCATCTTCAAGGTGCAATTCAGAGATCAGCCATCGAGAGATAAACACGGTAAGTGGTGTTGTGCCTTCTTCAGCTTGCTCCGGGAACCCGCGGAATTTCAGGAATCTCTCTCAGGACCTGTATTCAAGCAGGAGGATCCTCTCCTTAGCCCAGGTCTCCTCATCTTGTAACTGCCGGATATCTTCTTGATTGCTTGTCACCATTTCCATGGCTGTGTCAGCAGATATGGCAATTTGCTGCAAAGTGGATTGCAAATCGTCCATGCGTTCAGTAAGAGGTTTAACTATCGCGTTGATGTTTTCGAGAATTTCAGTTTTAAGATCTTTGAGGGAATCTGCAAAGTCTTGTTTTCGGAACATTGCTGTAGGTTGATTAGAGGCCGCTCTTTCCGCCGCTCGTTCTGCCGCCATTTTGTCGAGGACGAGTTGAGGGCTGGCAGGGCTTTCAGCTGCTTTTTCCTTCTGAAAGAAGCTTTTTAAATGGGGTCCGGTTCTGGCGTTGGTCGGTATCTTGCTTTTAAGCTGTTTTCCCATACCTTTGGGGACTCGGAGTTCGCTGGTAATATGTTTATTTAGCGGGAGTCAGGAGGAGGCTTAGGAACCCTTTCAAAATGCATCCACCATCACTGGATCCGACGCCCCGCCCCCATCAGAGTCCTGATTAAAGCAGCTTACAATCTTTTTTTTTTTGGACTGGCTCAAAAAAAGATAAAGAAACAAATAAAGAAATTTAACAGTACAAAATCAAAATAGAGAGTAACTGATTAGAATAATTATAGTGTAGACAGCAAAACAAGTGAGAAAAATAGGTTTCCTCCTCAGAGAAGAAAGGAGATGCACGCTTGCCACTGACAGAGGGCCACAGGACTCTCCATTGCAAAGACTGCTTCAGTCTAATTTAACATAGCAAAAACATGAAACCTTTAAGAAATTATATTGCAGGAAAGAGAGACAATAGCATAAGCATGGATAAGATATTATCAAGTCCTGGCTTTTAAAATATTGACCCTTTTCACATTATCATTCTCGGTCCATTATGGAGTAAAGCGATACAGGGACAGGGGGTTCATACAGCAAATTTCCTTCTGTTAATGAGCTGTCTCTGAAGCGCTATGGTCATTTCAAGCAGCACCATGTTTTCTCCTGCCCCTTTTTGCCATGTGATCTTCCTTGGACTTAAAAAAAAATGTTGTAAGGTAAGCGCTATACCACTAAACCAATATAGCACTTCAGTGCTACAGTGGCACCATTGAGATGCATTAACTCAATGGAGTCAGCGGAGTCACTACCTGCACAGTTGTATGTGCAAAGAGGTGCCCAGTTCAGACATTTCCCTTGATGTGCCATAAGGCTCTTCTGAGGTTCAAAAGATGGTGGTCAGCACCAAGGGTGCTCGTTCACAGTGCACACAGTGGCTAGGCATGTAGTGGCCTGTTCTGGACACTCCCCCATTATACCAGATATATCAGGCTGCTTGCCGATAATCCTACCTATCCTGAGCAACCTACCTTATTCCCACCAACCAGTTGTGACCTAACCTGTTTTACAATCAAGCCTATGTCCAAAGTGATGGTACAGAGCAGGCAAAAGCAAAAACAAAAAAACCCCTCAATGCTTGGTTAATTTGACAAAACCCACAAAAACGTCCTTCTTGGCCCTAAATAACTTGGTGAGTAAGGGAGTAGTGGTGCAGGCAGTAAGAACGCCTGCATCCTTTATTTGTAATGTCAAGGATTCTTCTAACGTTTTTTTCTTTCCAGGTGATGAAGGCAGAAGGATCTTTAGCCGGAGGGAACCAGGTTTGTCCAGTGAAGGTACTTAATCTCGAAAAAGGAGAGGTAAGTAAATGTTTATATTGGTACCAAATTTTGATCATGTCTTTTAGAAAGGGTGATGGAATTATCTTTGTGTCTTTAGAACGTTTAGTTTTCCAGAGAAGTTCTTGAAATTGTGTGTTGTCCATGGTTTGTTCTTCAATCCATTTCCAGTCGATAAGGTTTTCTTGGTTGTATTGTCTTACTAAGGTGGAAAGGGCTGTGGCTTTATAGTATAAGAGGATGTCAGGTAAGGCCAGTCCACCTTTGCGAAGGGGTCTTTTCAAAGTGTTGAAACTTACTCTGGGGGCTTTGAATTTCCAAATAAATTTGTTTAGGTCTTTCTGCCATTTTTTGAGAAGGTTGTTAGGTAGAAATATAGGTAGAGTGCGGAAAAGATAAGTATACTTAGGAAGAGCAAATGAGCGAATAATTGTTACGCGATCAAGCCAGGAGAAAGAGTTTGTGTTCCACTTAGCCAGTTTATTCATTAGCTCTTTGTGGGTCATCTCATAGTTCATTTTGATGATATCAGTCAGTTTGAGAGGGATTTTTATTCCCAAGTATGGTAAATGCGTGTTGATCCAGTGATATTTAAAAGGAGGATATCATCGGCAAACATACTGATTTTGAACTCTTTGCCTTTAATTTTAATACCTTCAAATTTATTGTTTGCTCTAAGCGAGCAGGCCAAGGGTTCCATCGCCAGTATGAAAAGTAGGGGCGATAGGGGGCAGCCCTGTCTTGTTCCTCTTAAAAGTGTGATCAGATTTGTTGACGCTCCGTTTGCTAGTATGGTTGTTTTTGGCTTATTGTATACAGTTTGTATTAAGTTACAAAATTTAGGGCCAAAATGTAGGTGATTAAGTAAAGTTTTAAGGTAAGAAGTCTCCAGGGAATCAAAGGCCTTTTGAATGTCCAGTGTAAGTATTAATGATGGTTGTGTTTTATTAAGTCTTCCAAAATGAATAATGTTTAGCGTTTTTCTGATATTGTCGCTGATGTCCCTTGTGGGGACAAATCCGGCTTGGTCATGATCGATGTATTCGCTAATAATGGATTTGATTCTGGAAGCTATCATTCCGGTGAATACTTTATAATCGGAATTGACTAAAGAAATCGGTCGGTATGAGGCTGGATCGGTGACGTCCTTGTCTTTTTTCGGAATCAGAACTACATTGGCCATTTGCCAGGTGCTCGGCATGATCCCTGTGGTTAGTATAGAATTACAGACCTGTAGAAGAGGTTTAGTAATCAATGGCAAGAATGATTTATAAAATTCTGTGCAGAAGCCATCTGGGCCGGGAGCTTTGTTGTTCTTCATTGCCTTAATGGTTTGTTCTAGCTCTTGTTGAGTGAAAGGTGCGTCTAAAAATTCTTGATGTTCTGCAGAAAGTTTATGAAGATTTGGTATGGTGTTTAAGTATGAACTTATGGTCGAGGGTTCTGGATTGGTGGTGGAATAAAGCTTTTTATAAAAAGTTTCCAAAGTTTGTAGAATGTCTTTGGTAGAATGTTGCAAGATTTTTTGATCATTGCGTAGGCCGGTAATGTGTCTTTCAGTTTCTCTTTTCTTAATTTTCCACGCTAAGAATTTCAGTCTTTTGGCCGAACAAGTGGTGTTGTTTTTGAAAAAGCTAAAGTCAGATTTTAAAATGTCATTTGTCTCAATCATCTCGAGCTGTTTACGCACATTTTGAAGACGCTTGAAGACTTTTTTGCTGCAGGTCGCTTTGTGCATTATTTCAAGAGCCCGAATTGATTCTTTGAGATCCGATTTAATTGCTCTTTTTTCTTTTTTATAGGTGGATAAAAGCGAGATGCAGATTCCTCTGACGTAAGCCTTGGAGGCGTCCCAGATGGTATTAGGAGTCACATCGTTTGTTGTATTGAGCTTAAAAAAATCCTGAAGTTGCTGATGAATTGTTGTTTTTGTTTGTGGTTCATGTAGAAGTACTTTATTAAATTTCCAATAAAAATTTTGTTGTTGTCTTTTATTTAAATTAATTTTACAGGTTACTGGTGCGTGGTCTGACCATACTTGTATATCTATTGAGGTGGATTCTGCATACTTAAATAGTGAGTTGGAGATGAATATGTAATCAATACGTGTGTGTGTATTGAACCTATTGGAGAAATATGTATAATCTCGCTCTCTACCATGATGGATCCTCCAAATGTCAAGTAGATCGTATTTGTTTAATATAGATTGAAAATTGGTAAGCTTTTCTGGTTTAATTTGAGTTGTTTTGGGAGTTTTGCTTGAAGATTTGTCTAACGTGGGGTCCATGAGATAATTGAAGTCGCCTCCCAGTATCATGGGACCCTTGGCAAAGGATTTTAGTTTTGCTAATACCGTGGCTATGAAGTGTAGCTGTTTGGTGTTCGGGGCGTACAGGGTGGCTAAGGTTACTTTCTCTTCGTTGAGTGTTCCATTAATAAAAAGGTAACGTCCATCTTCATCAATGAGGGTGTGTTCAATATTAAAGTTTATGCTTTTTGCTATAACAATAGCTACCCCTCGAGATTTGTTAGATCCATGAGCCAGTATCTGGGTATTAAACCAGTTTTGGGGCAGTACTTTGGAACCTTTTTAATGTACGTCTCCTGCAACATTGCAATGTGAATCTTTTGCTTTTGTAATTGTTTAGCAATGCGTTTAGCTTTAACATATTTGTTTAGCCCACGACAGTTTAGTGAAACTATATTGAGACTATCCATAGTGTTCTAGTAAAGTTCAGGTTTATCAGGTAGCCTAGCACAGTACATAAACAATATAAAAAACATCCATAAAAACATTTAACCAATGCGCAATCTAATAATATCTTTAGACTTTTTGTTGTCCAATTGAGTTCTTTTGGTATAATTAACTTGTGAAACATGTTAATAAAAAATAGCATCCACTGATATGATTGCCCCTTAATAACTATACAAATATAATACACCCTAACCCCCTCCCTCCCTTCCCATCCCATGAAGTCCCAAAGTGGAAAATAAATCTTTCCACTGAGCCATAAAGGCTCAACCATAGGGACTACAGAACGATATACTAACAAACATTGTAAAGTAAGAAACAAATTGCATAGTGAATAGAAAATGGGGGAATCAAAAGAGTACTCCTAAGGAACTCCTACCTCCCGACCTCCCAAGGAAATATGAACTCCTTTTATAAAAGCTTTAAATGGCTTTTAGGCTTAGTTATTGAATGGCACATAGACCTGAGATATGGGTTTCAAAACATTTATGGTTACTCTAGCCATGCAAAAAAGTTTAAGGTAAGCTTAGATCTATGAAGTATGGGTGTTACACAGACAAATAAGTCAACCCGTTAAACAAGAATGCTAGCAAAAAAAAAGACGATCTGAACCTGTTGAGCAAGTTAAAAGTTCATCCGCCTTCTCGAGGGGATTCTGTGCCAGCGCTGGGGGGTTGATTGTTGAGGCCTTTTCCTTTTACGGCTAGTGTCTTCGGAATCCATGTCTTCCTCCTCCTGGATGCCGAGAGCTTGGAGCAGAGCATTGCCGGCTTCTGCATCTGCAGCCTGATGAAGTGTTCCCTTGTACTTGACTTGTAAATAACCCGTAGGTGCCCAACGGTACTTAATTCCTTCAGCGGTGAGTTTGGATGTTACTGCTTTTAAGTTTCTGCGAATCTGGAGAGCTTCCGAGGGATGTCAGGAAAAATAGCGATGTTCTCATTATTGAATTTCAAGTTTCCCGCTTCCTTAGCTTCTTGTAAGATTCGGTACTTAGTTTGGAGATCAGAGAGCTCAACTATAATGTCCCGTGGTCCGCGGCGTTTATCAGCCGCCACGTTCCCCAGCCTGTAAGCACGGGTCAATTTGGGCTCTCCCTCATCTTCAAGGTGCAATTCAGAGATCAGCCATCGAGAGATAAACACGGTAAGTGGTGTTGTGCCTTCTTCAGCTTGCTCCGGGAACCCGCGGAATTTCAGGAATCTCTCTCAGGACCTGTATTCAAGCAGGAGGATCCTCTCCTTAGCCCAGGTCTCCTCATCTTGTAACTGCCGGATATCTTCTTGATTGCTTGTCACCATTTCCATGGCTGTGTCAGCAGATATGGCATAGTGACCAGGTAATCTTGCACTGTCCATAGGTATAGTGGGTGGGCCAACTGCAACAAGAATGCTGAAATGAGAGGGTGCAGTTGGATAAAGCAACCAGTCACCCATTCCTCATTGGCTGACTGGCTTTGCTGTGAACCAATGGCAAATTGATCCGCAGCATAATCTGCTGCAAATGTCTCTTCTCACAGTAAAGGATCTCATTTGAAGAGCAAAAATTGAGTTTAATTAATTAATTAACAAAATTAATTTAACATCCACTTCAATCTAACAAAAAACAACCTGGTAGCTCCAAGTGTTTCATTTTCTTATACATACCTTTCACGTTGTTGGAAATCTGGCTCTACCTGCAGCCGACGACGTCTGCTGCAGGAGGGCCGCCTTTGCCTTCTCTTAAGGAGACAAGTCAGGGCTGCAGTGAGCAGCCAAGTTCCAGTTGTGTGCAGAGCCGGTGCCTCCTTAATGGTTGGCTTTGCCTCTCCCAGCTCAGTCTTCATCTCATGCTCGGACTTGTAGGAGCTCCAGGTATGAAGCAAGGGCCGTGCCCTACCTTGACGCCCAGCTAGGTGGTGGCAGTTTGGCATTGGCGAGGATGACTCAGGACCCAGGATGATGGAGTGACCCAGCTCGGCAGCAGCGATCTTGGCTCAGTGACGGCAGCAGTGAATCGTCATCAGCAAAAGCAGTGACGAGTGGGAGGTGGTGACTGAGGCAGCAAGCTGGAGTGGTGGCAGCACCTGGAAGTGGCAGCAGTTGCAGGGGGTGGGCCAGTGGCAGTGAGAATGAGTTGGGCAGGAGTCAGCCACAGTGAGTCACTGGGAGCTGCGGCCATTGAGGAGATGATTCAGTGGCGGCAATAAAGGGGGCAGTGGCGTTTTGCTGCCTCGGTGGCAAGAATCACCTTTTTTCTTGGCTTAGCTGGGGTCAGGGGACTGTCTGATTAGCTGTAGGTTAGGCAGGGGCAGCAGCAGGGTAAGGCTGCCTCACCCCTCCACGTTTTCCTCCCACCTTTTTTTCGAGGCACCTCGGGAGTACTCTGTAAGGGCTTTGGCAGGGAGTATAGGGGTGCTTGGGACCATCCCCCTCTTTTGCCAATAGGAGGCCTGTAAAGCAAGTGGCAGCTATTGGATTAAGGGTGGCCATTTTGTAAAGTAGGCCTCTGAGCAAGCCGGCAAAGGGAGTGGTGGGCATTTTGTTTCAAGCAGCCACTTCCTGAAATAGGCCTCTGGGAAAGCTGGCAAGGAGAGAGGTGGCCATTTTGGTCAAGGGTGGCCATGTTCTGAAGGATTCCCATTAGGCAGCCATTTTACAAAAAAATTATTGGCGGCCATTTTAGTTACAAAAAAAGAAAAAAGAAAAGGAAGAAAGAGTAAGAAAAAGTAAGAAAGAAAATAGAAAGTAAAAGTAAAGGAGGGTGAACCTACACTGGGGTGAAGAATAAAAGGAACCAGTATACAGACCTAAAGAATGGCATCTAAGAAGGGCCAGGGCTGGTCAAAAGGGAAGGGGTCTGCGCCAAAGGTCCCCAGGCAAAGGGCAAGGGCAGCTTCTTCTTCATCCGAGGATGAGGCGACTGAGTGGCAGAATATATTGACTAGGCTGGCTGCTCTTGAGCAAGCTAGAGGAGTGGTGATAGCCCCACCCACACAGGCTGCAGTTGAGTCTGGCCAGCAAATGGATAGTTGGGCGATCACTTTTTGCCAGCAACCAGGGAAAAATCTGAAGAGGGGATTTTATTGACGTTTTAAGCCTTCTTTATTGGGATATCAAGAAGGAGGATAAAGAGGAGCTTGATGAAAAAGATAAAGAGGTCCTTAAAAGACGGAAAGTGGATAGGACTCGGGCAAACTGGCTGCCTGGTTTTGTGAGTTATGCCGGCGTGATCTCGCGTTCACAGCCCTGGAGGGCCACAGCTCTGTTTCAATATTTAGACATCATATATAAAGGTCATATGGGCTTTACTGGCCCAGCCTGGTTGATATATGATGAAGAATTTTGAATGTGGGCTACCATGAATCCTGCCCTTCCATGGAACAGAATACATCCTCATCTTTGGCTGCAAGTTATGTCCCCAACTAGATCTAATTCAGGGGACCATTCTCATAGTGGACACTTGGTACAGCGGTCGCAAGCGGCTTCAGTTTCCTGTGGTTCCACGGGGCAGGCGGTTCAACCCTGCTTGCTTTGTTGGGAATTCGGTTCCCAGGGGGTCTGCTGCAGAAAAATCTGCCTTTATAAGCATGACTGCCCCTTATGTGGGTGACCCCACTCATTCACAGCATGTTCCAAGGTAAAACCCTGTAGGAATCAGTGACAGGGAGGTGGTTCCTTCCCTGCTGCAGGAAAAGGGTCCCAGCCCACTAAAGCTTAAGGTTCTTGAAGCTTGGCTGCAGCAGTACCCCAAGAGGGATGATAGTGTTTATTTGTTAGACGGTTTCCAAGTTGGGTTTCGTATTCTTTTTCATGGTCTTAGGGTCCCATTTATGGCTCCTAATCTCCAGTCAGTGAAGGGCATGGAGGGGGTGGTTAGGAAAAAGATTGAGAAGGAAAGAGCCGTGGGCCAGGTTTTGGGTCCCTTTTCTTCACCATCGCTTCCTAATTTAAGGGTTTCCCCTCTTGGGATAGTGCCTAAAAAGGCAGGTGGTGAATTTTGGCTAATTCACCACCTTTCATACCGTCAAGGTGAATCTGTTAATGATGCCACTCCGGCTCACTTCTGCATGGTCAAATACACCTCATTTGACCAGGGTGTTCATATTGTGCAACGCTGTGGTCAGGGGGCAGAGTTGGCAAAGTGTGATATTAAGTCTGTATTTCACCTCCTCCCTGTGCATCCCAATGATTTTGAGGTGTTAGGGTTTTCCTTTGATGGTCAGTTTTTTATGGACAAGGCTTTGCCCCCAGGATGTTCTGTATCATGTACTTCATTTCATTCCTGGAATGAGCATTATGGGCAAACGGGTTTTCAAGATTTTGCACACTATTTGGACTACTTCCTTTTTGTGGGTCCGCAGAGAACTGGCAGATGTGCTCAGCTGTTGGTTGGGTTTCAGCAATTAGCTGAAGAGCTAGGGGTCCCATTGGCCCATGAAAAAACTGAAGGCTCGGGGCTGAATCCTCCATTGTAGTACTCCCCAAGAAACAAAAAGACTTAATGGACCCTGCCTCATATCGGCCAATCACACTACTAAACAATGATGCCAAGTTATTCTCGGTTGTACTGGCAAATAGGCTGAAACAAGTCGTCCCGGACCTAATAGACATGGACCAAACAGGGTTTATCCCGAATCAACAGATTATTGACAACATCAGGTGGACTCTAAATGTTATATCGTTTGGAAAGAAAGTGGGGCATGAATCGTTGATATTGGGTCTTGATTTTGAGAAGGCCTTTGATTCTGTTGAAATTTGCTACCTGCGGGCGCTCCTAGAAAAAATGAATTTTGACAATAACTAATAACTTTCTATCAGCTCTTTAGACCATTTATAGAGCACCAAAATCCAGAGTGAGAATTAATGATGTCAACTCTCCATTCTTCCACCCCACTAGAGGTACAATGTCCTGCCGCGGGCTATAGAAGGGGAAGTCGTGAAAGCAGTGACAGACTTCACATTCCTGGGATCCAAGATCACTGCAGTCTGTGACAGCAGCCATGAAATTAAAAGACACCTGCTCCTTTGGAGGAAAGCGATGGCAAATCTAGACAGCATAATAAAAAGTAGAGACATCCCCCTGCCAACAAAAGTCCATATGGTCAAAGCAATGGTATTTCCAGTAGTAATGTATGGCTGCGAGAGTTGGACTAAGAAAGGCCGAGCACCAAAGAATAGATTCTTTTGAATTATGGTGCTGGAGAAGACTCTTGAGAGTCCTTTGGACTGCAAGGAAATCAAATCAGTCAGTTCTAAAAGAAATCAACCCTAACTGTTCCCTAGAAGGCCAGATACTGAGGCTGAAGCTCAAATACTTTGGCCACCAAATGAGAAGGGAGCACTCACTGGAGAAGACCCTGATGCTGGGAAAGATTGAAGGTAACAGAATAAGAGGACGACAAAGGATGAGATGGTTAGACAGTGTTATCGATGCAACAAACATAAAATTAAGCAAACTCCGGAGCATGATGGAAGACAGGAGGGCCTGGTGTGATCTGGTCCATGGGATCGTGAAGAGTCAGACTCGACTGTGCGACTGAACAACAACAAGCACCAATCAGCAACCCTGTGGGGGTATGTGGGTCTGGCAGAATTATCCCTGCGGCTGCACGGCTAAGGATGAAGATGCAGACTGCCTTTGGGAATTGCCAGGATGGATCCTCCATGCAGGCCATGCAGTTGTGTTGGAGGGATCCTCATGGCAGATCTCACTGTTGGGCCGGCTGGGTGCAAGCCACTTACAGTTGGTTCCATACAGGGGCAGGGTACCTTGCCCGTTGTACAGCAAAGATGGGACCAGGTGACTCCAGGCCTTGACCGGGCCGCTGTTTACTGTTTGCCCTTGCCGTTATTATGTAAGTTAAATAAAGTGGCCCTTAGTTTCCCAAACTGTGGTTGTCTAACTCTTTCTTCCATCTGGGGGGGGGGATGCATACTATACAGGCTGTTTAACAAAAGTGGCTCTGCAGACCGATACATGTGTACAAATATTTAAAGACATGCATATCTTGGTACATATTTTATATGTGTACTGTGACAGAAACAATGTGACATTTGTATACTATGCTTAACATAACATCTAGATTGAGTATGGAATTGATAACAACATTCTGCTACATGAGGGATTAAAATATAATTCAAAGTACCAAACAAATCTATTTTAACCTTATTTGTCTATTTTGTACTTCTTTCAGTTCATTCCCAAAGTGTTGCCAGAACTGACAGGCTTGTCAAAAGCAATCACCACAATCTACGTAAAGTCATTTACCACTGTATGGAAAGGATTAATTCAACTGGAAAGTATTGATCCTAAAGGAAATTTAAAAGATTTCTATGGAAGTGTATTGGGGAAGAACCTCCCACGGCCAAGATACTGATGAATTCTAGATGCATTGCCTCATAGGTATATTAGTAATGCCTCAACCAGTTAAAGCATGTTATTCAGTGACTTCTTGTCTTTTTGCTGTTTATTGTATTTAAACACATTTTGATGTGCTAGTTCAGCTCTTCAGAAAGCCTTTTCCTTGTAGTGCCATCTCTCGGGGCTCTCATTTTGGCCATTTTTTCTGTGGAAGGACTGATCCTTTGGAATGATTTTTTTTGGGGGGTGGAGCACTTTCCCTGTCTGCAGTGAAGAAGGTTTGCAAATTGATCTGACCTGACTGTACTGTTTTTTATCTTGTTGCTAAATTTAATGATTGATTGTTATATTAAGCTCTACTTGTCTTCAATCTGTCACTTTTTTAGCTGCCTTGAGTCTAAGGAGATATACATACTTTAAATAAATATAAAAAAATATATTAGTGGTAAATATATTTAACTAGCCTGATACTTGTGCTTCGCTATGATATTTAAGTTCCATAAATCCAGTTATAATACTGATGATGTGAAATTTGAAATGTGACATTTGTTGTAGGAATTCTAATGGAGAAGATTGTAGTGTAAGAAATTAAGTGAGACATACGTATCCCCCCCCCCAATAAAGGACCTCTCTCTAGACCACATTGGTGGTTCTGCCCTCAGGTGCTAGGATCACCAGGCTGCTTGGTGAGCTCACTCTGGAGCAGGCCACATAGAACTGTCCATTTAAGAAGCAGTCGTCTGTTAAGTCCACTCCTGCCACCTTCCACGAAAGTGATGGCCTCTCTACTTGTGTTCCTGGATTGTTTTGCTCCTGTGGAGATTGTGGCTGAATCTGTATTTGCATTTTTATATCATTTTCATGCTGCTGTGACACCATCTTTCTCTGTGCTTGTTTGAATGTTGTTTGGAGAAGATTCTTTTAAAGCAGTGTGGAGATGCAATGATGGTGGAGCTGCCCTGAAAGGACGATAAACATATGTGGATGTTCAAAAGTATACTAGCACTGTTGAAATGTGAAAACAACACCAAATGTAGACAGCTTTTTTGAAGACGGAGTCAAAAGGCTGGGACACTGGTGGGAAAGACAAATGCAGATTCCGCCTGTGTTGTTTTGAGCACCTCAGGGTGATCTTGCTGGTACTTGGCCTGTGCAGCTCAGTGCACTGCAAGAGTACTATGTGCAAATGTCTTTGCCACATTCCTAAATCGCCTCCTCCTTGTAGCATTGGTGTATCTGGCTCGACATTTGCCAGGAGCTTTCTTAGGGGCAGTAAGAGGTGAGAGGTGTGAGGGGGAGTTGGTGTGAGGGAGTGGTGATGTGGTGGACATTTCTTCAAGTTCACGAGGGAGGCACGCATCGAAATGGTTCCTAGAAATGTCCTTTACATTCTCCCCATAAACAGTCATACCCTTGCCCTGCTCCTACCCCTGACAGACACCAGCCTCTCTGGTGTTAGGGGGGATTGTATTTAAAAGCATCAGGGAGGCTTGGCCAGCAGCAGTACTAAGGCAATCCTGCTGAGCAAACTTCCCCAGTGCCTGTTTGCATCCCACCTCCTCTCCTACACCTGACAGGCAGCTGCCTGTCCAGTGTAGGAGGGGGAGGAGTATTAAAAGCCACTGTGGAGGTGGGGCTGCACCTGACAAACAACTGCCTGTTAGGTGTAGGAGGTCGGGGGAGTGTGTTGGAAGCCATCAGAGAGGCTGGGCCAGCAGCTTTGTTTCACCTCACAGGTGGTTGTTGGCTGTTCTTGATTTCCTCAACTGTAATTAGCTCTCTGCAGTCCCCTGTAACTGTTTTTTTTTTTAAAAAAAACACCTCAAAACACTGAGCTCTGCAGATGACCAGTCAGAGTGTGAGGGGTGCAGGGAGGTAGCTGCCTGGCAGCCGCATAGGAATCAATGGGGGGAGCACATTTTACCCCTTAGGGATCGAATGTCTAAAAATCTCTTCTTAGTGAGCACCTATGACATGGTAGGAGCACTCTTCCCGAATTTGGTGTCTCTAGGTCCAGCAATTTGGCCTGAGCATTGATTTTATGGTATGGGGACTTTCTTTTATATGTATATAGATGAAATATCTTTTTTTGACAAATTCAGTCTGGTGGATGGATGCATAAAATGGCCACCTGGAAAATTTTAAGCAAATGTTTATGTTAAAGGGGCACACAACACATTTTACAAATATTTCCCTTCAAACCAGATAAAGTCTGCTTACATTTTATTGAACTACAGTCATGAGATTTGGCCTTGACACTTTTCATCCTTAGTGGAGAGTAAGTGGGGATCCTGTACTGGACTACATGACTGATGGCTTTTACAAGTTAATTAAAAGTTAATTAAATAAATTCAAGAGTTTGTCCCAGCCCCCACACATAAATTAAAAATGCAGGAGGATGCAGGAGGGGTGATCCCACTTATTCTGCTTAGCTGCACAGAAGAGAGATAAAATCTCCAATAAATATGGGATTAAACAATTGCCAGAACCAATTATCTGAGAGGCCTAAAGAGTGGGAGAAAACCCTTGATGAATTGAAAGAAAAGTCTTTCAGAGAACAACAAAACACTAAACTGCAAGGCTCCCATTCTAGGGAGTTCAGACAATCATACAGGCCACGTGGGCCTAGCTGTTGTTTTTTTATAATGTAGAATTATGCTGTGGAAATATTGCCTCTGTTATTTATTTCATAACTCAATATGATGTTGCATTGTAAGAGGTATGACAGAAGTCATTGAAATGAAGTGACCTTGGAGAAGACAACCACCACCAGTATACTCTGCAGGCTGTGTGATTTCTTTAATTATTCTAGCATTAATTCACTGTTGAAAGAAAAGGGGATATATGGAAATAATATTTTTCATGTTTTAGAGAGGGTTTTTTATTTCAGGTAAAAAAAATCCAAGTTAAGATACCACTATTTCTGCTTGAAGCTTGTTTCTATTTGGTCTTTAATGGCTGGCCTCATTACAATGCAAATATGAAAACTTGAGAAATGTGACTGGGAGGGGTAACTGGTAGGGATATGACGATAGGTATAGGTATCCTGTGTTCGGTTAGTTTATCTTACACTTTCATGCACGTTGAATAATGCATTTCCAATCCACTTTCAATCCACTTTGCAACTGGATTTACTGTGTGAAATTGAAAAAATCTACTTGCAAACAATTCTTAAAGGGCATTGAAAGTGGATTTTAAATGCACAGTTCACTTTGTGTTAAAGCACCTGAACAAATTATAGGTGAGAGGATTAAGGGAGAATCCTGAGACACCAGATAACTTTATTTTCAGATTCTGAGCCAAGGGATTGATGGAGAAGCAACAGCCTGCTAAGAGTCTAGTTACCGTAAATACTGCTGAAAGAGTTGTTTAGTGTACTTGTACCCTAGAGGGAGCTGTGGAGCATTCTCTAGTGTTCAGGGGTTATTGAATGTTTTTTCTCTTGCAGGTCAGCCTACCTCTTGTTGTTTCTCTTCCAGCTGTGTGCTAGTATGTGTTAGTACTTGTGCAGTGAGGTATTGCCTTTTTTGCAAAAATCCTGCCGCAGTAAATTTATTGAAAGCAAACTCCAAAGCATGGATGGGATTATTTCCACCTCTTCCAACAGGGATGACCATACTGAGGAACTGTAGGGACTAAATTTATAAGTTCTACACTTCCAGCATCTCTGTCAGCATGGTGAAGGCAGTAGTGAACAGAGTTTAGAGTGTATAGAGAGTCTTTGTTTAGAGAGCCAGTGTTTAGACAGCCCTTCCCACATAAAATGACTCCATCTCTCTCACCAGCCCAGCCTGCCCGGCAACACCGATGGTAGGCAGGGGCTATTTTGCCGCCCCGAAGAATCGGGACAGCAATGGCGCAGGACGCCAAGCATCCTGACGAGGCGGGGTGCAGAGCTGGCTAATTTTTAAAAGGAGAGTAGGCTCCGCTCCTGCCTGGCAGTTCCTCCGCGTGCTCGCCCACCCGCCCGTGTAGGCAGATGCTGGTCACCATCGGGGCCAGGTAGGAATTTTTCACTTCCACCCAGATTGGCTGAATGGTTGGGGGTGTTTCTGCCTACCTTACACTGAGGGCAGTGGACTGAGGGGATGTTGGGGTGGACGGCGTTTAAATAGGCTGGTCACTTGGCAGGTTTGTGGAAGCAATGGAACTGGTAAGCACCTTACGGCATATCTCATTAGGGAACAGGGGGTCATCAGGAGCTGCCTTTGGATTCCAGGGTCCGGGATGGGGAATGGTGATCACCTCCTCTGGGAACCTTTTAGGGCAGGCTCCTCACTGTAAGTTGGAAGGCTTCAGGGGTAGGCGCTCCTAGAGGGCAACCAGTTTGCTGGGCTGCTGGTCACGAGCCAGAGAGTTGGCTCACAATCAGAGCTGGGTGACCCGCCCTTCTTCATAATGATTCTTAAGAGAACTGTGGCCCAGCTTAACTGTCAAAAACATTACACTTTTACAATGTTTTACTTGTCAACTGAAATAAGCTGTTTAACCCTTCTTCCAAAAAGACAATAAACTCATTACTGTATTGTTAAAATATGGGTTCTGTATGAGTCAAAAAAGGGGAAGGGGGGAAAGTATAAAGCATCCCCTGAAACCTGGCCTGCCATCCATAGGTCGATGCAGTAACTTCAGCAAGTCATCCAGCCTTCTTAACAGCTGCATTTAGTTTATTGACCCCTCCACTACATATATTTATTGTATCCTATGCTATGCTAGCCAGCTATTGAGGGCTGTAATGGGTGAAGTGGTTAACAGAGAACCCTGCCCATCACACCAGAGTTTCTCAGGCAGGAAAAAAAATTCAAGCTTTGCAAATAATAATCAAGAACCCCAAGTCCCTTATTCACAGATGTCTGCACAAAAACTCATACACCCACAACACTCTCTCCATCCTGGAGAGTGACACTTTCCATCCTGGATGTTATGTATGCGGCCCGCCACAAGGCGCCGCAAGAAGTAGAGGAGCTTGGCTCCAAAAGGACAATAGGACCTCGGATCCTAGTCCTCTCCCTAGCCGGCCAATAGGCTCCTTGGCGGGAAATTCAAACCCTCCAATGGAGTGGGAGGCCCGGGGACGGGAGTGTATATAGTTGGCCTTGCAGGGGCGTTGTGTGTTGTTGTTAAGTACTCAATAAACGTGTGCAACCGCATGTCGTCGTCCGAGTCCTCCATGCGGCGAACCCAGTACTTTTCACTGGAGTGCTGCAAAGCTGAATTTCATCCCTCACACCCTTTTGTAAATCAGTGAGCTACAAGTCAATAATAAACACATATTTTGCATAAAGCAGGTACCAGACCCAGTGCCTGGAATCTTCAGTCAAAACTTCTCAGCTGGAGGTGCTGCAAAAGACCTCTGTCTAGACCTTTGAATGTCACTGTTTGTCACAGTAGACAGTACTGGGCTAGCTGGACGAATAGTCTGACTCAGATAAAGTTAATTGTGCCATTCCTTGGCAAAGGATTTTCATGAAATTGCTTCTAAGGGACATGTGCAGAGTTCTTCAGACAAAAACTGTCCCCAGTACTCAAACTGAGATAGGTTTTTTGTTTTATTTTTTAGTTCATAGGGCAGAGACCTGGTGCTCACAGCTTGAAATTATTATTTTTTTCCTTTATAACATTTTTCTTGGTAAATCACAACCAGTTTAGATTGTACAGATGGGGACCTGCAAGAAATTTGCAAGAGCAGCTATCCCATTCCCTCCACCTCTGCTTCTTCCCCCTCCCCCTAGTTCTCTCTCCCTCTTTCTCCTTCCTGCCACTCTTTTTCTTACTCTCTCTCTCTTCCCTCCATGCCTGTCACTTTCTTTCTGCCCCTACCCCATCACTCCTTCTGCCCCTGTCACTCTTCTGGTCTCTCACCTACTCCCCCCCACACACCCAGCATTAGTGGCAGCAGCCACTCTCTAATATTCACAATGGTTTGTCCAAATACAAAGATCAGTTCCTCTTAGGGTTGCCAGTTCCATGTTGGTAATTTCTGGAGATTTGGGGGTGGAACCTTGGGAGGGTGAGGTTTGAACTTGGTAGGGACCTCAGCAGGGTACAATACCATAAACTCCACCCTTCAAAGCAGCCATTTTCTCTGGGGGAACTTATCTCTGTCATCTGGAGATCAGTTGTAATTCCAGGAGATCTCCAGTCCTCACCTGGAGGTTAGCAACATTAGTTCCCCTGGAGGAAATGACTGCTTTGGAGGGTGGAATCTATGGCATTATATCTGTCTGAAATCTCTTCCCACCTCAATCCCCACCATCCCCAGGCTCCACCACTCAAATATCCAGGAATTTCCCAACCTGGAGTTTGCATCCCTATCCCCTTCCCACTCAACAGCCAACCTACCTTTATCTGCCCCTCTGCCTTCAGCTTTAAGTCTCCTTTTCCCCTGCAGCTTCTACTGAGGAAAACTATGGTCTTTCTCCACAGTGGGGACTAGAGCAGTTTAAATTCTTCTCTCCTTTTTATCCACACAACAAGATTAGGCTGAATGTATGTGGTTGGTCCAAAATCCCCCAGTGAGCTTCCACAGAAAGATGGGGATCTAAACCTGAGTCTTACAAACCCTACCCTGAAACTCTGACCATTATACTACACTGAGACACAGCCATTTCAAAAGGTATGGGTGGGGGAATTCAACACACCCTGAGTTTTTAAAAAACTTTTTGGATTTTTCTGCAGTCCCATGGAGTCCCCTAAATCCATAGAAAAACCTGTTGGGGGAGAGCATGCCCCCTATTTGCAGAAATAAGTATCTGCACACAGAGGGGACTGTTGGGAATTAGATATATAGGCTGCAATCATACGCACAATTAGACCTGACCTAGGTGCAAATGCCAGGTGGATTTAAAGGGCGTGATCAGACAACAACATCTGGGAAGCACCCCGCAGCCATTGGCAACCCATTCTGCTCTGCCGCAGAAGCGGAGTTAAAAGACACTGGGGAAAATCCAGTAGTTAACGGGTTGCGATGGGCCACAGACAGACTTTCCCATGTCTGATTGCTCCAGCGTGCTCTCATGGTGCTGGGATGGTCTGATCAGGCCATTCCTGACTCCGTGCCATTGGGTTTTCCCCCCTTCGCAGTATGTGCATCATTGCAAACTCCATAGGGAGCCCTTGATGCGGAGGTGCGATTCATCGATCCCTTGGTTAAGTGCATGGGGAAAAAACAGCACAAAAATTGACTCACTCGCAGTTGTGTCTAATCACGTATTGACGGACTGCACTCGCAGCTTCAAAGGGAGGTATGATTGTGCAACCGAAGGTCAAATTCCTCCAGAGGAAATAGCCACTGCAACCATAGATTATATGTATATGTAATGCTGTATCTGTTCCACTGTGTATCACTTTGAACTAAATTTTCTGGCATTCTGTTGTCCAGTCACCAAGTTTAAGGATGATTTAAAACAAATATTTTCCACAGTCTGCTTGATATCACCATACACAACAATTTGATGTTACTTTAGAAAATTGGTCTCTCATTTTCCTTTCAAATTCCAGATCATTTTAATGTTAAAGCAAATAAAAAATTAGCATGATAGTATCTTACATAATGAATACACATTCTTACTTTCCCATGGATGTATACCTTGAAGGCTGTGTATTCTGTTTCATACATATTGACGAGCTTTTGGGAAAAGGATGACTTATCTGTTCTGTATCTGTGTAGATACCATATATGTGTATCTGTGTTTGTGTGTGTGTGCACATGTGTGTATGTGTGTGTCACAGATTTGTACAGTCCTTTCCTGGTCTCAGGCATATTACAAGGAATTCTACAAAATAGAAGAAGAACTGGATACCAGTATTATGTTCAGGATGGTCCAGTCTATTCAATCTCATTAGATCTCGGAAGCTAAGAAGGGTCAGCCTTGATTAGTACTTGGATGGGTGACCACCAAGGAAACCCAGCGTCACAGTGCAGGGGCAGGAAATGGCAATCCTCCTCTGACGTCTCTTACATTGAAGACCCTGTGGGATTGTCATAAGTCACCTGTGACTTAATGGTACAATTTGAAAACAAAAATGTATTTCCAGAGGATATTGATGGCAGTTGGCAAATTTATTTCAAAAAAGTTTTGATTGCCATTAAATCTCCCCATTGAGTAACTCAGGATAAATTTTCAAAGAATCCAGAGTTTTGTGGAAAACAATTGAAAAATAATGGTTAAATTGTGTTACAAATTAAAACTGGCAATCCAAAAACTTACAGTGTGTTTGGAAATATTATAGATCTAAAATGTAATTTGTATAGCCTGTTATTTCCCCCCATCTCCATACATATACCTCTTAATTTCCTATCTATCTATTGCATATACTCCAAAAGTATATATAGTATATTGACAGCATGTTTCTTCAATATGTGCATACATGTAGGATAGCAAATAGTTAGCCATAAATCAGTGCCTCGAGATACCCTCAAGGAAAGCTAAGAAAGTGTACTTCAAGAGAGAAAAATGTATTTAACATTGCTGTAGGTATAAAACCCACAAAACCAAAATAGGACCCACAGTAAGTAGGAAATACCATAAAACAGCAAATAATGTGCTACAGACGATTATAAAATATCTCAAATAATTTTTATATATTTTTGTTTTATATTTTTACAATTTATTCACCATATATTATTTATCATATAAGCCTTAATACATAGAAATAATCATATATCAAAACATCTAAGTATCGTCTCTTAATATATCACAAAAGATATTGCACAACCACTTTATTAATATCAGTCCTCCTCCAACTGACACAACCAAAGGCAACAAATATGCCAAAACTATTGTTGGGGCTAAGTCTGTACTACAGCAAAGCTTTTGACTTGGTTTTACCTGCTGTCACGGCTCAGGTGGGGTGTCACCTGATGCCACCACCACTCTGTTTCCAGGTTCCTCTGAGAAGACCCAGAGCACCCTCCCATGCCTTTAAACCTCCCTTTTTGCCAAATAATAGGTATGAGGACCAGGCAGAGTGAACAATGAAAATAGTTTATTTTATAGGAGGTCAAACAAACAAGGTGCAGAATAATAACAGTAAGTGGGTGAAAAGAAATCAAATCAAATGCCCTAACGCATCTAAATATATACTGTCCCTATCTCACTATCAAGTGGTCTTAGACTACTCACTCTTCCCTCAGGATGAGGGTTTCTTCCCTACAGCAGCCTCAGTCCCTTCTGGCTCTGTTCCCTGGGAAGAAGAACAGCTTTCCCTCTTGTACCAGTTCCTATATTCCCCAGCCCTCTTCTTCCCTACTTCCCAAGGCTATCTGGAGATTTAGGCCCAGCCTCCCTTACTGCTAGCCAGGCTCCATGGGCCTAGTAGGCCTCTGGTGGCACAGCCCAGATCATGACACCTGCCTAGCAGTGATACAGTTTAATCTATATTTTAAAAATCCACAAAAACAGTATGGCCTGCCCCTGGTATTCAAACATGTACATCTTTTTTGTGAATGACTGTATCACAAAATGGATTCTAGTAGTTTTTCATGTGATAGTAACTGCCATCAGATAATAGACTGTAGAGCAGCTACACAAATTTTGCCTAAAGTCCAATGTAAGGTAAATTTGGAAGTAATTTTTTTTAAAACAAAGAATTAAAAAAAGGAAAGAAAATACATCAAGACTACTAGAGTTTTCTAAGTGGTCTTTGGACATATGTATTCTAGAACTCAGCTGTTATAAATACACTCTTACCATTTGGACTCTGTAGCTATCAATAGATTCCCTATGCTGCTGTTAGCATTTTAAAAGTGGATACTTTAAGCATCCTCCTTTCTATGGAGAACATGATAGTGAGCTCAGTTTCACTTAACAAAAATGGGTGGAAGTTGAAGAGTTAAACTCCCTTTCCCTTTCTTTCATGGCCTTGATGTAAATCATGTCTGCAGGAGCCTGCAAGCTGCATTTTTCAGATCCTAAACATGTCTATTTTTGCCCTAATAAGAATCTGAGCATTGGACATATTTTATAATGTATGTAAATATGCTCCCAAAGTGTATTCTAGTAGCATTAAAATATGGATCAACCTAATTCCTCCTAGCAGTTCCTTTTATTTGTATTTCTGACCAAAGTTATGAGATATGCCTCACCATGAGTATTCTTGGTAGTATCACTGTTGCTATGAAAAAGCTATATAAAGTGGTGCTGTTTAAGTGGGTATTTGAGGGAGACTCCTTATTTCATTATGGCATTCAAATGATAATGTGACCATACTTTGGGGTACCATGATGTTTCATTGCCTTTTTAATATGTTTTGGGTGGTGGGTATTTGACACATGCAGTTTTAGACACCACCTTGAGTCCCCTTTGCTGAATGAAAGTTGGGAGAGAAATGGTTTGATAAATAATTGACACAAATTTGGAAATACAGGAAATATAGCACATTTCCCCTGTGTGCCACGCTAGTCGATGTGCTACTTCTTGCCAACTGAGTTTACACAGCATGGAAAGTTATGTCTAGCTTTGTAGTATGATGAGTTACCAGCCCTATTTATGGATTAGTATTGTGGTTTTGTAGTCTAGAATACAGGTGATAAATCAAAAAAGTGGGGAAATACCCTTTTCTTCTATGGCTATTCTATTGGTAAGTGTAATATCCCAAACACTGTCATAGTGTAGTGACCATTACTTAGTAATCTAAGCTCCTGAAAATGAACTGTCATTTTTAGCTTTCATCTAGTTCCTTCAGTGCTGAAAATGATGTTCTGTTTCCTTCAGTTGCAAACAGATACCCACATCTGCTACAGGATATAGTCCTGACCAATGCTACAAGGTAATCATGTTTTATTATCCTTCTGGATAGGATTGGCAAGTAAGAGCAAAGGTCTTTGGAGGGAAAAGAAAATCAAATCTTGATAGAATCGCTGCCCCATTGTGCTATAGCAGGAAGACACCCTTGACAATCAAGGCATTCAAGAGAGCACAGACAGCTACAAAATTGAGCCCCACAGCTAAGAGTCTACTTTGAAAGCTAATGAAAATTGGACTCAAGATTAATACCACTGAAGTCAATGGCTGCTCAGTTCCTTCAGACCTCTAGCTTGACATAAATCCTTCAATTTTCCTTTGAAGTCTTTCAAGTACAGCTCCACAGCAGCATGACTATTACAACTTTTTAATGACATACTAAATGAAAAGATACGATTTTAAAAGAAGGTGCTGAAAATTAACATTGTGACTAGATAGTTAAAGTTGGATTGCAGGTGTTTCTTATGAGCTTCTGCACTAACATTGACATTGCTTTTCTTCTTAGTATTCCTTGGTTTCAGGATAGTACTTGATGTAATACCAAGGCTGTGGTTCCAAGGAAACTGATGTGGAAGTAAATTCAGTTGAAATCAATGAGCCTTCCATAAAATGTTTTTTTTTTAAAAAAAATGCATTATTCAAATTAACATTGACATTAATATGAATATCAATGCAATATGCAAGTGTATTTCTAAATCAAACTACTTTGCTAATTCTTATTGATTAGGAATGAAAGCAAAAGCAAAAAGGCAACAAGTTCCCTCCCCAGTATGATGAAACAGCCAGTGTGTCAGCTGTTATGTTTTGGTGGTAACCTTGAATACAACATTCAACAAATTTGCAGGGGTCTGGCTCACCTTTTTGATTTGCACATTTCCCTTGAAGTTTTCAGAAAGCAGTAATTTAATTCCTTAAATTTCAGGTGGAAGAGAACAGCAAGGGAGGTTTCTCAGCTCATTTGAAGTCCAGAGGCCACTGTATCCATTTTTTAAACCTGATCAAAATTCAGGCTGGCTGTTTGTTACTAAATTATGTATCTCTAAAGCATAAGTGTGTTGGTTTTGAAAGTTACAAATTAGTGTATTTCCATACAGCCTGGGAGAATGTAGTTTTAACCATCAGTAGAGAAAAAAATATTATTTGCATTATTCTGTAACAAAAGAAGTTCCTATATCTATGGCCAAATAATTTCCACAGCATCTTCACTTTTTCACAGTAAATTATCAACTTCACTTACAGGCATCCTCACGAAGTCCAGTCACTTTATCTTTTTATGAAATGTAATGAAACTTCTTTTTACAGCAATTTCTCTTTCCAACATGTTTTATACAATTTACAAGTACCTTTCTTTTGTGAAACAATGTGTTTGCTGTCCTGATGTTGGCTGCATATTTTGAATATCCTAAGTGTTTGTGTTTTGTTAACCATTTCCAACTCGATGGGACAGACATTCAGACTTTAAAAGATCAGCTCAAAAGAGGGTAGAGATATTACAGGGAGGAACAGTTCTTGGCATCTGTCACCTACTTATGGCAATTGCTGTCATAAGTTAACAAACTGGTCCCAATGCAGTAATACTAACTACAACCCATTGTTTCCCATCAAATGTGCAAAGCATTTTTTTTGTCATCATGACCTCGACAACAGCATTAGTCTATGAAAAATGTGTTATACCTAAACCCACTGATTTCATAGGATTAGAATTTAACAAGTGGGGATCTGCAAGAAACTTGTGGAGAGGGTGAATCCCTTCTCCCCTCTTGCTACCTTCCTTCTTCCTCTTTCTCAATCAGTCTTCCCTCTCTTTCTCCCCTTTCCCTTATCTGTCAATCTACCCCCATCTATTTTGTCCTCATTCCTTCTTTGTTTATCTACCCCACTTCTCTGACAACCTACTCCCAATTTCCCCCTTTCTCTCATTCCCTTTATCTGTCAACCTGCCCCCTATTTCACTCCTTTCTCCCATTCCTCTTACCTGTCAATCTAACCCTCGTCTTTTTTGACCCTCCCCCACATTTTCTCCATCTGTCTACCCAACCGTTGCTACTCTATCCACCTACCACCCACCCAAGATACTTCACTCAGCCTCACTTTTCCAGCTCTTTCCACCTACCACCCTTTGCACTCCACTTACCCCCACCCTTGCTGCTCTCCCACATACCCCCACCTGTGGCACTCCATTCACCCATCATTCTTGTTGCTCTCCCTATCTACCTCCACTCTTGGCATTCATTCATCCCCCACCCTTAGCACTCCACTACTACTCATCATTGGCATTCACTCACGCTAAATTCTTGCTCTCTTCTGACCGACCTCCACCCTTGGCACTCCACTACTCCCTCCCACCCTTGGCATTCCTCACCCCTCCCCACACATGCTGTCTTCCCACCTGCCCACCACCTCTTCCACCACCATTGCTCTCTTCCCACCTTGGCAATCCCACCTTGGTGCAGTGGTTAAGTGCGTGGACTCTAATCTGGGAGAACCGGGTTTGATTCCCCACTCCTCCACTTGCACCTGCTGATGTGACCTTGGGCTCCACTACTACTCATCATTGGCATTCACTCACCCTAAATTCTTGCTCTCTTCTCACCGACCTCCACCCTTGGCACTCCACTACTCCCCCCCACCCTTGGCATTCCTCACCCCTCCCCACACTTGCTGTCTTCCCACCTGCCCACCTCTTCTTCCACCACCATTGCTCTCTTCCCACCTTGGCAATCCACTACCCCCACCCTTGGCATTCACTCAACCTCTACCCTGGCTGTATTTCCAGCTACCCCACCCTTGGAACCCCGCTACACCTACCCTTCACATTCACTCACCTACCAATCTTGCTGTCTTCCCACCTACCCCCCACTCTTGGCACTCCATTATCCTTTCATCTTTCCCCTTCTCTGTTTCCCCAAAGCCAATCCCCTCCCCATCGTTCTCTTCCTCTCTTCTTTTCCCCTACTTTTGAGCTGGCAGTGGTGCCTAGGAGCTACTCCCCATGGTGGCAGGCCCAGAGCCTCTCCCAGATGGGGTGGAGGGCTCCAGTGGCTTGTTCAGAGTCCTGTGAAGGTGAAGCCCAACCAGAGAGGAGCAGCGAGCCTCAAAGTATGACAGAAGGCCCTGCCAGCACATAGCCAGCCATGCCAACCTGAAACCAGGATTCAGACAGCATCACTGCAAGCCCCCTGGGTGGTGGCGGCAGCAGCCCGGGCCCCAGCATGGGGGCGCACAGAGGCGCAAGGGGCAAAGGAGTGCATTACCCGCTGAACTCTCCAGCACTGGGTACAGTGCACCTCTCCCCCCCCCCCAAGACCATGAAAGCAGGGGCCAGTGGTGTGCTGAGGAAGGAGATTTGGGGGGGCAGCACCTGGGGAGAGCAGGGTTTGGGGAGCGGAGGGACTTCAGTGGGGTGGGAGGGCATACAGCCCACTCTCCAAAGCAGCCATTTCCTCGGGGGGGAACTGATCTTGATCATCTGGAGATCAATTGTAATAGTGGGAGGTCTCCAGGTGTTACCTGGAGGTTAGCAACCCACCATAAGGGCTTGTCCTTTAACCCAGCTGACTTCCATCCCCCCCCCCCACACACACACACTGGGTAAAAGTCACATCATAATGTGACCAACCTACGATAGCCCCCCTTTAGTCGTTCCAGCTTCTAAGGAAAGTTCAGGCTTGATTTGGTCTGGAGCCGGTGTAAAGTACTGGGTCCGGCATTGTTTGTGAATCCATTCATAGTTTATTTAAGGCAGGAGAAAACGGAGCCCTCCAGCAGGACCCGGGGGTCTGCTTAATTGCCCGTACATGCCACACCCACACCCGTGACCCCATCACCATTGGTCCTGACCGATTGGCCTGTTCCAGGATCCTGTGAGTCTATTGTTACAGGTAGCGAAGCTTTGCTTGTTGGCTTGACCACTGTGCGGCCCTTAGTTAGTATACAACAGCCCCACTTTTTTTCCTTTTTGGCGGTCATTATGAGAAGAGGAGAGTCACTGGGAAAGACAAAATGCTGGGGAAAGTTGGAGGCAGCAGGACAAGAGGAAGCCCCAACATAAAGTGGCTTGACTAAAGAAAGGAAGCCGGGGCCCTCAAGTTTGGAAGCACAATGCTGTTAAGAGTGGGACGTTTTGGAGACGGCGCCTTACCGGCCCCTTAACACAGACCCCCAGAGAACAAAAAGCTTCAAGAGACAGCAGGAAAAGAGAAGAACCGAAGCAGCAGAAGGGACAAAGAAACAGATCCAAAAGAACAGAGAAGAAAGGGGGAGAAAACCAGCTCTATTTTTCTTAACCGAGAGTGTCAGGGGAAAGCGCGCACGCAGTCCCCCACTACCACAAATTATGCAGTCGAGTTTCCCGCATTTGGGGAAATCGCAGGGGTCAGCACACCCGAAGTGCAATGGATGAGCCTCGCCCTGGGAAAACCTCCTTCGTGATCAAGGTGTCTCCCCTGCCAGGTAAGTATGCTTTCTCCAGCCCCGGACGCCGCTTGCCACCGCCGCCGCCCGCTGAACAAGTCACGGCGACCCACCCACGGTCGCCGTCCCCCACACCGTCCACGTCCCAGGACGGCGGGGCACAAAGCCGGCGGCCAAGAGCGAGCACCCGGGGGCGACGCGACCCCTCAGCTCGGCGTGTTCCCCCCTCCGTCTCCATCCCCCACAATGCCCCGCCGCATCTCATCTGCATAGAGCCGCCCCCGCCGGAGCTGCGGCTCCTCCTCGCTTCTCTGGGAGCAGAGCCAGCAGAGCGCGAGCGGGGCGAGGGAGGAGAGGCGGCTGATGCCTCCGCCGAAGGGAGCGGGCGGGGCTAGGAAATGCAGCCCGCCTGGCTGGGCTGGGCGGGGCGAGACAGTGGCCTCGGGTGAAGGGCGGGGTATAAATCCAATCGCCTCTTCCTCTTCCTTGGCTGTAATAGGCACAAATGTGGCTTCAAGTCGCCCTTGATAGGCATTGCTTCAAGTCCTGCATCACCCCTGTAATGTCTTATTTGAGGGACAATTATTATATTTACTCTGCGCATGAGGTTAGGGAACACTTTATCTTTCAGTGCAGACATAGGAAGCTGGCCTCAGGCTGAGTCGACCCATTGATCTGTTCTAGCGTGGAGTAGCTTAGCTTACTCCAGGGACCTAGGTAGAGAAAGGCCTTTCCCAGCGCCTGAGTGCTTTAGCTAGAGATCCCGGGAACTGAACTGGGGGCCATTGGTGCATAAAGGAGCTTGCTTTCTCTTTCACGGTCTCTGATTCCCTCCGGAACACCAACCTCCCTGCTTTCTCTTTGGTGTCACAAAACCCAGCACTCTGCACTACTAGGAAGCACTGAGGAAGAAAGTGATCTGGCTTCCAGATCTCCCCCACCTCAGAGGACCTCTGCTGTATTTACATTCTTATGTGCCATCAGGTTGCAAGGAAAGCCCAGCGAAGGGCTTTCAAGTCAAGAAAGCAGAGGCAGCCTGCCAAGTTTTCCTTGGCCTCCCACCCACCAGCCCCGCTTTGCTTCCAAGATCTGACGAGATTGGGCAGTCTCAGGGTGCCTTCCCCCCCCCTCATCTGCTGTAGGCCGATCCATATGGCATTTCCAAGAGGAACACCAGTGCCCGGTTCATCCTTATCTATCCTATAAATATAGGTTAAAAGGCATAAATATAGGTTAAAAGGCATAAATGATAGACAAGACAAGACAAGAACCAATACCAAACGTGTATGAGGCTTCTAGCCGAAACGTGTTTGGTATTAATTCTTGTATATGGATATCATTTATGAAGAAGAAGAAGAGATTGGATTTATACCCTGCCCTTCAGGACCCAAAGGAGTCTCAGGTCGGCTTACAGACTCCTTTCCCTTCCCCTTCCCACAACAGACACCCTGTGAGGTAGGTGGGGCTGAGAGAGCTCTGACAGAAACTGCTCTTTTTCAAGGACAGCTCTTATCAGAGCGAAGGCTTGCCCAAGGTCATCCAGCAGCTGCAAGTGGAGAAGTGGGGAATCAAACACGGTTCTCCCAGATTAGAGTCCACACAACCACTACACCAAACTGGCTCTTTTAACCTATATTTATATGATGAGACATTTGGCTTTACATTAGAATTAGGTACTCATATGCAGAACCATAGGACTGTGGTTTTTAAAAGATGCTTTAGCACTTTTGAATGTATAATTAAGTTATATATGATAATTTGTATATTAGCACTACGTTTGTAGCTATAATCTAGTTTCTTTTTCTTTGTCTCAACCTTTTTGGTTACCTTATTCGTTTAGGGTTATGTTTCTCCCCCCACCCTTTTTTTTTGGTCACACGGATCCTTGCCTATCCAGCCATGAAAACTCTAGCCCCAAGAAGAATAAAACCCATTTTTAAGAAGGAAAATACTAATCCACATTTCTTTTTAGTAAAAAATACCCCAGTTCAGGCATCTGTAGGGTTTCTCTCCCGTGTGGATTCTCCGGTGCCTATTAAAACGGGACTTCATGCTGAAGCTTTTCCTGCACAGAGTGCACAAGCCCCTCCCCTTCCCTTCCCTCTGAGCCTCTTTTGCGGGACACTTCCTTCACCGACAGAGCTGTCCTGGCCGGGAGTGGCTCTTCCTCTCTGCTCCTCTCTCTCTCCCATCTCGATGCCCTGTGCTCTCTTCCATCTCTTCGCAATTGGGCTCTTTGTGATAATAATATCCCTTGTGGGTCACTGTCACACACACTCTCCCGCAGGTCCCTTCCTGCAACCGCAAAAGGAGTGCAATGAGAACAGGAAAGAGAAATGTAAGCTGCTAGATACGTAGAACAAAAAAAGATTACACAGTAGGGACCTGATCACAGCAATAGACAGTACAAGAAGCGGGGACCCGTGATACTCGTGGGGGGGGGGAGCTCCACGTGGAGAAGGAAGCAGCTGCAGGTGAGTCTTCTCCCCCACCCCTCCAGCAGCAATGGCGAGGCCCAGGCCCACCAATCCTTCTCCCAGGCCCCCACGCCCCGACGGTGAGGCCCAGGCCCACCAATTCTCCCACCAATGCCCTGGCACCTACAGCAAGGCCCGCTAATCCTTCTACCCACCCCCCTTCTCCCACTCCCCCTGGGCACTGGTGACAAGGCCTGAGCAACTCCCAGCCACCAGCCCCCCCAAGCCTTCTCCCACCCACCCCTGAGTGGCTCCCAACCACTGAGACATGGAGCCCCCCCATGGCCAGAGAGTTCTCTGCACATTCGCAGGGAATGCTCTTTTACTTTTGGGGGGGATTTAAGTATCCCCCATATAGTTTTTAAAACTTTTCAGATTTTTCTGCACACCTGGGAACTGCCCCAAGTGTTACGGAAAATCTCTCTGCCCCCCAAGTGCCCTCAATGTGCAGATTTAGATATCCACACAGAGGGAGCCTCTTGGCTATTAGTATATAGCTATGATTACATTGCCTATGTAGTGAAAACCTATTTGACTGTATCTTCCTCTAACTGCTTAATCCTGAAAATACAGAAAAACTATTGGTGACCAGAAGTACTGACCTTGGAAGTGAGGTGTCTCTTGCTCTGGAAGGGGTTACATGAGCCCTAAAGGACCAGGATCTGGTCCCAGGTTCCTGCTGGATAAGCAGGTGGCAGAGGTGTCTAGGAGAACCTTCCACCAGGTTTGGCCTTGCTTGGTAACATCTACATTGGATAGCAATATGCTCTATGTGGGTTGCTTTTCAAAAGTGTCTGGAAACTACAATTGTTACAGAATTTTTTAGTAAGAATCCTGGCTAGCATGGGGTTTAAGGACCATATCATTCCAGTCTTGTTTCAGCAACACTGGCTTCCAGTTAGCTTCCATGTCCCATTCAGATTTGACCTTTGTTTATATTTATATTCAATTATCTGGATCTTTAAAGACCTGTAAAGCTAGGGACCAGCATATGTTAAGAATCCGTCACTCCCCTATGAACTTACCAAAACATAATGATCATCTTTGGGGGCCCTGCTCCAACTGCCTAGTCATTTCAAGCAAGACAGATAACACCCAAGAAAGTCCCTACCAAGAAAGTTTTGGTAGCAAAACTGTGGAATTTCCTCCCCTGGGAAATCTGTCTGTCCTCCTTTATCAACGTCTTCTGCTGTGGATGAAGACTTCTTTACTTCATTTGACACTGTCTTATTGACTCTCTTTCCTGCTTGTTTTAAATTGCTCTTTTACATATATGTATTACAAACAATGAACCTTTGTCAGATTCCTGGTTAAATCAGTTCTCAACACCAATCAGTTTGTAGAAAGCTAACTTTATTGAGACAGTTGATAGGTACCATCTCAGACACATCCAGGGGTCATTTTGTAGAAAAAGAGGTGCAGGAGCTCATTAGCATAACTCATTAGCATAACTTATTTGCATATGCCACACCCCCTGACATCACCGGAAGTGTGTCAGAAGGCAACGCCCACTGCTCAGGCTCCACTGGACTGTTTTGGATTGCTAGCTATTGGGGGGGGGGGAACGTGCAGATCTGTCCTCGCAGAGCAGGGAGAGCTTGTACCTGAATAAAACTTGGTCTTAAAGGTGCCACTGGACTGTTTTGGACCGGGGGGCCGGGGGGAGCTCTGCAACTTACCTGGCTGCTTCTTGTTCTGACTGAGGGCTGCTGGGAGCAGGGGGTGGGGCTTGTTGCATGTGCCCGCCCCCTGGGCTCTTTACTGCCGGAGCTCCGCTCCTGTGCGCTCCTGCAGGAAATGACCCCTGGACACATCTATTGATAGGACTGAAGTTAAATGTGCAAAGGTTGTAGATATAGTGGGTTCAAGTAAAGGCAGTAAAGATCAGGATCCAATCACCTCCAGTATTTGCCTGCCTGAACTAACCGTCAGCTCTTCCGCCCTTCCCCCGGAGGCATGTAGCCCTTACCTAGTAAGGAAAACAAGATCACAGACATTTGAGAAATCAGGACAATTGGCATAGGTAGGGTGACAAGCCCTGGGCACATCAAAGAGAGTGATAGAGGAACCTCCTCTCGCAATGACAGGTGAGCTGTAAAATGCAAAATGCACAGGGAGTATAACACCCTTCCATTACCCCCCCCCTCTCTCTCTCTCACACACATACACACACACACACACATTAGGTTGAGTCCTGCATAGCATTTCCACTGATGGAAATTGGGTGAATTTATTGATCATACCTCCTGTTGTAGACCTCCATTTTCCTTCTCATAGTATTCCTGGCGGTCTGCATCACCCAGAAGCAGCATTACAGAGTTCGTTTTGTGCTGCACTGCGAACAGGAGACATAAAAGTTATGTTCCATTGACTAGTTGTAATTTTGGGTGGGATTTTTCTTGAAACTGTTGTCCTGGTGAAAAACATAACAAACTTTTAGTAAAGCTGTCTTTCAAAAGAGAGAATGACCTCATATCTCAGTGGAATATTCTTAATTTGTAAAATTCTACCAGTAAAGACTTAGTTCTCACCTACCATCTCATGAAAAGCATTTTAAGCAATTTCAAGGCTTTTTACTTTGAAGACAGTTTAAGTGCTGTATTTGAAACACAACCTTTGTTCACATGGCACCATTGCCCATGTTACATTTTTGCTGCCTCCAAACTTCAGTGCATTTTTTTCTGTTGTGTCTGCAGCTCATTTGGGTGTTATCTCCATGGAAACCTGTTTACAAGGTCAGCAATGCAGGCTGAAAAATCAAGTTTAGCTTACCTCTTCCTTGCTGTCTTGATATTTTTGGCAATTGCAATGGTATGGGAAGAAGCCTTGATGATTCAAATGGTTTCATGGCAGGATGAATCAAAACAAAACTGTGCACAAAACGGGGCATTTCTCCATTTCCAACAGAAAAACAAATTTAAAACTCCACCTAATCAGAACCAGCCATTATATTTATCTTTCATATTTCAGAACAGTGTTCACGCGTAACGCCGGCTGCATGTCTTGAGAAATAGGTAGCTCATAAAAGGTTATGCCTTTCTGAGGCAATAATAATTATTATTAGTCGTATGTGTGTGTACATATATTAATCTGTGGAACTGAGGCAGTCTAAAAACATCACTGGGTCAGAAAAAATGAGAGGTGTTTCAGAGCCTAAGATAAATAATTGATGGGAGTCTTTTGTACTCTGAAAATTGATGGTAATAATAATATTTAGTACTTCTACATTTGCTTGCAGTATTCGGATGGAAAAGACTTCCATTCCTCACTTAGGCAGCACTCCAATTTCAATAGTTTGTTTGTTTGTTTGTTTGTTTGTTTGTTTGTTTGAGAAAAGAAAGAAAACCATGGACTGTCAGATCAGGCTTTTAGAGACAGTATTTTCTTTCATTTCCAGGAACATACAGGGATTTTCACCACCACCCCCCCATTTAAATGTGTTGCTGGCAAGGCAACCAACTCCTTCTGTGATTTGTGACATGTCCAGCATCTTGTTTAAGCTACCCAAGCAAAGCAGCTATACATCCTTAGTTAGCACACACACCCCATACAAACACAGGCTACAGATCTCTGCATGCTAGCTAAATGCCTCTAGTGGCTTTGCACAGGTAGCAGCCCATTTCAAATGAGATTGGCACAAGGCAGACAAAAACATCAGAAAGTCTGTTTGGCTTGCCTCGTCAAAATCAGGCCATGTATGTTGGGGATCCTTATGCTTTATTTATATCCTGCATTTCTCCATGATGAGGGACTCAAGGTGGCTTTTCACATAACTCCCCCCGCCTCCACTTAATCCCCACAGCAGCACCCCTATGAAGGCTGTTAGGCTGAGAGATTGTGACACACTTCCATGTTCCAGTTGGAGATTTGAATCCAGTGGTCCCAGGTTATAGTCCTACACTCTATCTACTACACCACACCAGCCCTCCAGTCAAGGAATGTTTTCGACTTGTAGGTTATCCAACATGCAGCATATATCTTTATTATTTTTCATTGTTATTGTATATTTCTCACAAACAGGTAAAAAGAATAAAATCAAAATGTATACTCAGCCGTACAATATCACAAAATTAACATATGTTATTACAACAAAAGGTTCTTGGAACATTAGCCAAAAAAGTTACTTGCTATTTTTTCTAACCTTAACCACCCTTTTTATGCTTTTTCTTGCTGCTGAAGCTAAATCTGTTACTTTTATAAGAATACAAAGTGCAAGAGGTAATAAAAATTGCAATTCCAATAAGCAGTCATTTTCTCTCTAATATGTAGCATACAATGATTGTACAATAATTTGAAGAAACAGTTAAATATGTATCTTGGGTGTAGGTATTTAAAAGTGTGCAAGATTTTCAGTACCACCTTACTAAACTGCATAAAGAATTATATCTTCCTTTATTTGCATTTATAGTCCACCTTTCTCACTGGGACTTAGCACAGATTAGAAATATGATAGAACTATTCAATCAGTCAGTACGCCAATTCACTGCCACAGGAATTCACTGCCACAGGAAGTGGTGGCCGCTACAAGCATGGACGGCTTCAAAAGGGAATTGGATAAGCATATGGAGCAGAGGTCCATCAGTGGCTATTAGCCACAAGGTATAGATAGGGACTCTGGGGCAAGTGATGCTCTGTCTTCTTAGTGCTTGGGGGGGGGGGGTCAACAGTGGGAGGGCTTCTAATGTCCTGGCCCCACTGGTGGACCTCCTGATGGCACCTGGTATTTCTGGCCACTGTGTAATACAGAGTGTTGGGCTGGATGGGCCTTTGTCCTGATCCAACATGTTCTTATGTTCTTATGTTCAATTGCAAAATATGATTACATTTGAATGATAGCAACATTTGACTCTAAGATCAAAGATTCCTAGTGAATCAGGAAATTCCTAGTCAGTCACCTTATATTCTAATAGCCAAGTCGCCAAATCTTTGGATACTTAAATCCAGTGACTGCAGCTGTGAATGGGCAAGACAGATCTTTCTGCAAACCTGAGAAAGGCCCCAGCTTTGCAGAAAAATGTGAAACCGAGGAGTTAAAAACACACACCAGAAAATGATAAAAGGAGTGCCTGTAGCTTCAAAAAAAAACCAGATTCCATAAGTGGCCATTGCTAGGCAACCACAGTATTCCAAGCTTGGTTCTGACCATAAAATGCAGGGGAAGGGGGCAGGGACCTTTCCACACCTATTTTAACCTTTGAGGGAGGAGTCAGTGGGGTCAGGCCTGAAAAGGATTGCCAGCTCCAGATTGGGAAATTTCTACAGATGTTGTGGTGGAATTTGAGGAGGGCAGGGTTTGGAGAGCAGCCTGATGTAATGCCACATAGTCCACCCTCCAAAGCAGCCATTTTCCCCTGGGGGACAGATCTCTGTTGTCCAAAGTTCTGTTACCAGATTCTGGGGGATCTCTAGGTCCCACCTGGAGATCAGCAACCCTAGGCTTGGCAGCATCCTCTTGCTGAGTTGACAATACCTGACTTATATGACTCAACTAGGCCTGTCTCCTTGCTACTGTTCAACAGCAGCTACTCTGTAAAAGCCAGTGTGGTGCAGCAGTTAAAGCTTCAGAGAAGGGTCTGTGAGACCCAGGTTCAGATCCCCATCTTGCTGTCATAGCTGACTGGGTGATTTTGGACCAGTCACATACTTTCAGCCTAACCTACCTCACATTGTTGTTGTGCAGATAAAAAGGAGGATAAAATAATGGGGATGGTTGGGAGTGTGCCACTGCCTCTGCTACTGCTGTGGTGGTGGTGGGGGAGCAGGCGGGAGGCTGAGAGAGTGATGGGGGGAGAAAGAGAGAGTGATGGGTGAGGACAGAAAGAGAAATAGTGATGATGTGGAGAGGCAGAAAAACAAAGAGAGAGTGATGAGGTGGAGGCAGAAAGAGAGAGAAGGTGATAGGCATGGGGAGGAGAGAATAAAAAATGGGGTGGGAGAAAGAAAAAATGTGAGAAAAGTAGGGGGAGAGAGAAGGAAGCTGTTAAGTACTGGGTTCGCCTCATGGAGGACTTGGACAACGACGTGCGTTCACACACATTTATTGTACTTCACACAGGAACTGAAAAATGGCCCTGCAAGGCCAACTATATACACATCCACCTAGCACACCCACAGTCCCATTGGAGGGTTTGAATTTCCCGCCAAAGTTGCTATTGGTGAATGCTGGGGGAACTAGGATCCTAGGTTCCTATTGTTTAGAGGAGCTAAGCTCCCAACTGTAGCCGCGGACCCCTGGTGGCTGTCCACGTACATAACAGAAGCAAAGGTGGGGGGAATGGAATAGCTGCCCCATAAGTTTCTTGTGGCTCCCCACTTGTTTGAATGCAACAGCAAAGATTCAGTCACTCAGTGAGTAGATTACAAAAAATGAAAACGTATGAGTCTAACAGGAAAAATTCCTAGTAAAACAACATAATGCTGTGGGTCTGTGATTGAAGACCTGGAAGGGGGGGGGAACATTGTCCGTAATAGAGGTCATCTCCTGAGCTGATCCATTTCTACTCCCTCTATAAGAATGACCATATGATAAATTCTACTTTACACATTTTGCACAACAATAGAAGCATCCTTCCCAATAGCCTCAAATAAATGACTGCTCAAGGATGTTACATTTGGAACTCAGTAGTGGGTGGGTTTTTACACCTCAAAGCCATCCCTATAAAGGGACCCAACTCTATAAACTGGGGCAATATAGGAACAAGAATTACTTCATTCCTGAATGCTAGATATTGAAAGGTGGAGCAACTGCAGCTCAGCAGCATACTACAGTGTTTGCATGTAGAAGATCCCAGGTTTAACCTCGGCATTTGTTGAAGGTTATCAGGTAGAAGTGTTGTGAAAGATCTTTCACTGCCTGAGACCCATCTCTACCCATCAAGAGGCCACATCAAAAGAAGAGAGGTGTGTAGGGTTGCCAGGTCCTTTCATCAATCCAGCAGGGGGAATTGGGGGGATGTTCCAGGTTGGGCGGGAATGTCACACAATGTGATATTGTCACCCAGAAGAGACACCATAGCATTGGTGAAGCCAGGGATGATGGTCTGTTTTTTCGGCAAAATCTTATGGTAAATTTGCCCTCAAACCATAGAGCTTTGCCTCAAAATCAGAGCATTCCTGTGTGATGTCTCCAATGCAATGACATCACCTGAAAGTCCTGTTTAGGGGTGGGTTTTCCCCCAATGGCCAGCTGGTCCATGGAAGTGGAAGCCCCCCAAGTGAGGGATCCTCTGCTTAGATTTGGGGGCTGGCAACCCTAGAGGTATTTAGCTGCTGACATAGGCCTATCATAAGTGTATGGCATAAAGGTGATACAGAACTATTGTAATGGTCTGACTCTTATGTTCCCACAGCATCTGACAATTTAAAGAGGAAAGGACTCCCTGTACTGCCAGTCTAACAACCAGAGGCCTGTGGATCCTTCCATGTAGAAGAACCAATATGAGCTGTCATAATCAGTAACAAGTGCTGTTTTTCCAGTGGCATTCCTAATAACCTAATAACCAGGGAAATGAGTCCTCCAAACAGGGTTGCCAGAACCCCGGTCCCAACAGGGGTTTCCCTGATTTGGGGGGCTCCTTCCTCCTGCCAGCCACCTGGCCAGCGGGGGAAGCCCTGCCCCCAAGAGCAATCACCCAGCCACCCCTACAGCAAGATTTAAAGGGCCCTCCAGCAGGCCCTTTAAATCTTACATGAGGGAGGGAGGAAAAGGGGTGGCCGCATGCATTGGAAAGAAGCAGGGGATATGTGTGTGCACTCCAAGCTGCAAATTCATGACTTGGAGTGCAGGCGCATGCTGCTTCCCCCTCTTCTTTCAAACAGCATTTAAAGGGACTCTTTAAATGCTGTTGGGAAGAGGCAGGGCTAAAGGAAAAGGCAAACTGGGGGGGGGACACTTGGTATGTAAGCAAATACAGTCACTTTTATACTTGAATATTATCTCAAAGTATACAAAATTTCATACAGGGCATAAAAGCCAATATTTATATTGAGACTCATTCAGCTTTGAAGTTAAGTCTGATACAGACAGGTCCAATATGAAAAATCTTCAGAGGAAATGAGGGCTAGTCCCAACATTAACTGTAGCAACTCCTGAGAAGAGGTACCTTTAGAAATCAGAAAGTGTAATTACAATTCAAGGAAAACTCAAACACAATATAAGTTGATTTGCTTCTGATGAAGTTATGATATGAAACCAAGCAGAAGCCGGCTGCTTTGTAATGATATTTTGACTGTTATTATGATTATTCCACAGTTTCTTGGCGATCAGCAGTAACAACTCTACTGTTTGTATATCACTGAGATATTGTGTAGTATTGGCTTTCATGCCCTGTATGAAATTTTGTATACTTTGAGATAATATTCAAGTATATTAGAAAAAATGTATAAATATTGACTTTTATGCCCTGTATGAAGTTTGCCTTTTCCTTTAGTCCTTATACTGGGAGGTCTGTCTTTTGGGAAGAGGCAGGGGGCATGCACCTGCACTCCAAGCTGCAAATTGTGGTTTGGAGTGCAGGCACACTCTTCCTCTCTCCCACATATTGTTGGGAAGAGGCAGGGGCCACACACCTGTACTCCAAACCACAAATCCACATCTTGGAGTGCAGGCACATGCTGCCTCCCCCTCTTCTTTCCAACAACATTAAAAGGGACCCTTTAAATGCTGCTGGGAAGAGGAGAGGGACATGCTCCTGCACTCCAAGCCATGAATTTGCGGCTTGGAGAGCAGGCACACGTGTCCTCCCCCCACTTCTTGCCAAAAGCATTTAAAGGGACCCTTTAAATGCTTTTGGCAAGAAGCAGGCAGTCACTTCTGTCATCACATTGAGGATGTTCCTGCTTCCTCCAGTAATGCCCATTGGGGATTTGGAAGGACCTGGCAACCCTGCTTCCAGACTTAAGCACCAGATCCCACCATGTAGTGAACATGCACTTAACTAATTCCCTTTGTAAATAACAGGAATTGATCTTGTCTTAAAGGTTTTAAGTCATCCCTAAAACTATGGTGCTTAGTATGTACTTCATTTGTTATGTAAATAATTCAGTGATGAACACCCATAATTTTCCCCCTCTTACAATCTTTGGTTACATGCAATTTCAGTGAAATCAACCCAATGAAGACATACAGCTCTCTGAATTTTTATTATTGAAATGCGTTATCTGTTCTCATTTTTTCCTATCTTACATTTCATTGCTAATAATAATTTCTTCTGGGCTTCAGTAATTCAACCATTTCCTTGAGAGTACGTCTCACTCAACACAGTGAAATTTCTGATTGGAGATTGGATTTAAAAACTTCTTTTTAGGGTTGAAATGGACAAGATGACAAGAAAACTTAACAATATGGAAACAGAAGACTTTGTAGCAGATTGGAAAGATTTAAAAGACTATTTCGAGAAGAATTGGGATGTAAGAGACAACTTATTTTGCTTTAATAACTACTGAACGTTAAACTTTAACAAAATGGAATAAGAAATAGAGAAATTTATATATGAAGAGATTAGTTACTTATTGAACATGTAATGATAAAGGGAAGGAAGAACAAATTTAAGAATTTTGCAGGAGGTTGTAGCACTGTGGGAAGCCATGCGGGGGGGAAAGGGTAGGATGAAAAATGTATTACAAATGTTGATTTTGAATGATGACAGTGAAATTTCTAAATAAATTTCAAATGAGCATCTGTAATTTGTTTATTGTCTTAAGAACAACCTAATATTTCCTAAAACTTTCAATATGAAAGCTAACAAAAAGTTTTAAACAGTTGTATTGGTACATGCAAAATATAAAAGAAAAAGAAAAGAAAAAGAATTTAATACATTTATTGAGGTCAAACCAAATGAGGGATTAGAGCATGCTTTCTGGAAAGAGGTGAAAAAGGTTAGCTTTGGACCTTGCTATGCCCTGTTTTTTGTTTTAAAATGAGATTACCCTCCATTATTTGTTAATTCCTCCCACATTGCAAGAGCTGTAATCTAACATCTACAGCAATCAAACTGCGAGCCTGCCAGAATCCAACATCAAAGGCTGGTATTACAGAGTCTGAAGATCTGGACTTGGAAAACTGGATTCCCCACTTCTTTTAATTTTTTGTAACATCTCTCTGATGGAACGGTTCTATAGAACTCACAAGTGTGCATAATGTTTTGCGTCATTTGGATTGGCCTCTGTCAAAGGTATTACATGATTTTGTTTCTTTTTCTAGGTGAAAGCTTGGTGACAGAAATCCAATCTAGTTCCTCTTGAAATATATTTTATTTACAAACCCTCTCTCTTTCTTGTGCATGGATAAAGGAGATGCAACAAAGCAGAGGCAGAATATGAATCATCTCAAATGTTTCCATATAACCTTTCCTCCTTGATTAAAACAGTTGCATATAAACAAGATTTGGAGTCACCTCCATCTACTGGTCATCTGCTGGCATGCTCTCTGCTGCTAATTAGATGAAGCTGAACTTCTAATGGGTCAGTATGGTTTAAAATAAACTTTCCGGACATATTTTGGAATGATCCTTTCTTCATTGTTTTGCATGTTCCTTTCTAGAACGAATTCATGAAGGGGAAGGGGGGGGATCCTTACAGCCTACACCTCATGTTGAATTTTTCCAAGCTAACACTTAATGAGATTAATGTTGTGAAACTGAGCATATTCCAATATTTCTAGAGGCCTAAGGCTGTCATTATAAAAGTTCTGTGTGCTATATGTCTATACATCAGTTTCATGAATGTCATAGATTTGTCTACATGTCATTTCCTGTGCATGGACACTCCTTTATGCCTCAAGAAGATAATACCTGAACATAGTACATCATTGCAGGAACACTTCATGTTCTATGATCACAAAGTAGCAACTGTCAATCAAGCAGAAATGGCAGACAAGTAGACTGGTGGTGGGGAGATAAGAACATAATAACATAATGTTGGATCAGGCCAAAGGCCCATCTAGTCCAACACTCTGTCACACAGGTGGCCAAAAATACCAGGTGCCATCAGGAGGTCCACCAGTGGGGCCAGGACATTAGAAGCCCTCCCACTGTTGCCCCCCCCCAAGCACCAAGTAGACAGAGCATCACTTGCCCCAGAGCCCCTATCTATACCTTGTGGCTAGCCACTGATGGACCTCTGCTCCATATGCCTATCTAATTCCCTTTTGAAGCCATCCATGCTTGTAGCCGCTACCACTTCCTGTGGCAGTGAATTCCAAGTGGTAATCACTCTTTGGGTGAAGAAGTACTTCCTTTTATCCGTTCTAAGCCGACCGCTCAGCAATTTCATGGAGTCCCCACGAGTTCTTGTATTGTGAGAAAGGGAGAAAAGTACCTCTTTCTCTACCTGTTCTTTCCCATGCATAATCTTGTAAACCTCAATCATGTCACCCCTCAGTCGTCTTTTCTCCAAGCTAAAGATCCCTAAGTGCTTTAACCTTTCCTCATAGGGAAAGTGTTCCAACCCTTTTATCATTTGAGTTGCCCTTTTCTGCACTTTTTCCAAAGCTATAATATCCTTTTTAAGGTGTGGTGACCAGAACTGCACACAGTATTCCAAATGAGATCTCACCATTGATTTATATAGGGGCATTAGATATTTATATGCTCACAGAACCATCTACCAGTATAGGCCGGGGTCATCATTGTATTCTAAGTAATGTTATTGTATAGCACATAGTTTGGCTCATAGGTAGGGATAAGGGGTGGGCTAATCCATTATGAGTATTAGTGCTGTGGCAGTCTACACATTATCATATAGAACATAAGTGAAGAAGTGGAAACAGCATTTGGATAAAATGGTCCTGGCATCCAAGACACCATAGATGTGGAGACTAATTGCAAGGCATGGTGAAGTAATAGTGTCTGTTCAACATGGAATCCTGCTAGAATTGCCAGGCTCCAGGTGAGGTCTGGAAATCTCCACATATTACAACTCATTTCCAGACTACAGAGATCATTGCCCTGGAGAATATGGCAACTTTGGAGGGTGGACTCTATGGCATTATACACAGAAATCATTTCAGTTCCAAACCTCTGCTTTCCCCAGGCTCCATACCCAAATCTCCAGAAATTTCCCAATATAGGGGAGTCAACCCTAAAACCTGCCCCTCCACATAACAATTCTATTCCTATTTGCAGGATAGATTAAATTAAAGATCACATTGCTGAAGTTTAAGGCTCTCAGCTTATCTATGTCTTATGAATTTGCTTACAGAACTTCTGTCCTGTTTTTCACCTGAAAATATCAAAGTGGCATACAAAGAGGGATTCCCAGCATTAATGCCAGGGGGCAGCTTGTCCCAGTCTCATAGTTTAAATGAAGCACAAGGCTCATTGGGCAGGCAATAGGAAGACAAGGCCAAAGGTCATGTATGCTGGTCATGCCTCCCCGAGGTAAGTTTTTGGCTCCAGTCACTGATGAGGCTGAGACCAGTTGCTCAAACTGAGATTTCAGCCAGCGGATGAGGAATACATTTAAATTTCAATTGAACTGGAGCAGCTGGTTTCTGGGGGGTAGTATAGTGGCTGTGATCTTCCAAGGAGAAATTGTTTGTGAGTGTGAGTGGGTGAGTGCCTGCTAAAAAACCCATTTCATACCACACCTATGCAAGCAGCAACCTTAACTGCAGCTGTCTCTCAGTTGCCACTGCTCAGTCAGATGGAAGATTGGGGCACATGCTCTTGCCACTAGAACAACAAGGATCGGTGACATTTGCAGTGCATGTGGCTTGGAGCTTCCAGGGCACTGAGGGGAGAGTCTGGCTTGTGGGTAGGGGGACTGGCACTGTATAGAAATATTGCTTTCTTAATTCACATTCCTTCTCCTGTGATTACATTCTGATGACAGGCTGTGCCTTATTTCCTGTTGCAAGCCAAATGGTAAGGCCAGATGGCCTGAACAACTTTATAACCCACATTCCTTCAGACCTTTATGCTAAAAGCTTTATGCTAAAACCTACTGGTAAGGCTCCACACTAGGCCTCACATGAGTTTTGTCATGTATGTAATGAAGAAAGCTAGAGGTTGGGTCACCTGACTGCAGGCAGGACCTCCGAACATCTAGTCTATCCGCACACGCAGCTATGGCAACCAACAATTGGCCACACACCCCTGTCCACTCTTGATTGGCTGATGGCCACAGCTGATTGTGATTAGATTGGGGTATAATTCCATTGAACTCTATGGGAGTGATTCTCTTACCTCTCTTGCTCTCTTCTCTCCTCTTGCCATTGTCTGTTTATTGCACCTGAAATGCTGTCTTTTGGTAAACAAAGAGCTGCTTTGTGAATCAGACTACATGCTTGTGCAAGATGGGATTACTCTACAAAATCCCTTGGTGCTTACTTGGACTGATATACCATAGACCTGTATGGACTATTGAACTTCAATTGGTAATCTCTTTCCTTAGGAAAGGCAGGGACTATTGAAAGAGATTCTGGTGGCAAATTGTTCTGAAAACCGGAGAGGGTATAGAGTACCTCGTGGTTTGTTGTTTAATGTGTTGAAAGTGCAGGGTTCCCTTGCATTCCTGGACTGGACTGAATGGGTTAATCCTGTACAGGCACCCACATGCATTTGTGAAGTAGTGGCTGCAGCATGAGCAGCTGCAACACACACTGCCATCTCAGGCAGTATCAACTTTATTTGAGCTTTCCCTTGCCTCCTAAGAAGAGATTCCTTACGGCATCATCCTTTTAACTGATCTTAATCCTATACTCATTATGGCTAGAACTGTATCCCAATAGAGTAGACATGGCATATGTAGCACATGGCTTTAGAGAGGGATTTAAGATTCCCTATTCTAGCCCATGATGTTTTTTTAAGGAAAAGAAAATTGAAACCAGTGTTAAAGCAGGTGGCTAGGGAGAAATTGTCGAAAGCGGAGAGAAGGTAGAATTGCTGGGACTTTTACAGTTGTACCACTGCAGAATCTGAGAGTCTCTCCACTAGGAGTGGGTCCAAAGACAGCTCTGGGTAAGTACAAAACCCTCCTAATTTATAATGTGGGAGTAGCTGGTTGTCTGTTATGTGCTGCACATGATTTTTTTCTCATATATAATATATTTTTATTTTAAAAACAAAATAGTAACATAAAAGGGATATAGTGAAAAGAAATGGGTTATATAGGGATTATGGAACAAATTATATTAATCAAAGGTTATTATACTTACAGGATATATTAAACAAGAAGTAAAGAAATATTTCTCCCCAACATCCCCTTCATTAGAATTTTTAAGACATTCTTTACAATAGTTCAATCATTAATACATATTCTGCTCTATGTCTTCTATTAAAATTCTATATACTGCTTAAAGGGAAAGGGAGGAAATTATAAGGAAAAGAAAACTGGGAAGATGATTCAACCTACAGTGACAATAACAGACTTAACAAAACTTTTAACAAAACTTTGTTAAACTCTGGAACCCCCAAAGTGATAAAGGGAAAAATATTTCAGAGAGAAGATGAAACAGAATTTATGGAACCCTTAACTACCCTAAAAATTGAATATAGATGGTGAGTCCTAAAAGAAACCCTCTTTACTTACAAGGCAAAGAGACATAGAATTAAGACTCTATTGAAAACAAGAAATTACAAAAAGAAGAAAAGGATTAAGTTCTTTAAATAAGTTTGGTTTAGGGAACCTTTCCTTAAGTGTAACTGGTTAAGATGGGTCAGGGAATCTCTATGTAGATGTAATTGATCAATATGGGCTATAACTTAATCTTTCTGTTTATATATTTAAAAAACTATAGTCCAGATCTTATTATTAAGTATAAGACAAGAAATTGGGGAAAAAAGAAAAAAGGGGATTAGTCTATAGAATATTAATGAATGTGTATTTGATTGATTGGACAGAGAAGTGTATTGAAAAACTTTGATTTTTATTTCGACAAGTTTTATCATAGAAGACTGCACAGATGGCAAACTTATAAATATATTAAGAACTTGTGTTATATAAAAAGGTGTTATATAAATAAGATGAGTTTAAGGATCTTATGAATTTGTGTAATTGGGGAATAATATATAGGGAATATAGATAATAAAGGGAAAAGTAGGATAGAATGTATAAACAAAGTTGATATTAAGAATGCAGCGTGATATAAGAAGTAGACCAGAGAATTTTCTCTTTTTTTGATGTCAAAATAATTAGTATAAATAGAATGAGAAAAGCATATGATTATGTAAAACTGTATAAAATCTAGTTAATAATTAAATATAGTTTATAGAAGATTGTTGTAGAAGAAAACAGGTCTTGTTAATCAATAAAGATGCAAATATGATAGAACGTGGTGATTATGTAACTTTAAGGTATATCCAAAGTTAGACATAGAATAAGATAGTTAAAAATATTGATTGCAAAATCTAGATTTGCAAAATATTTGGTGACCACATGGTGGGGGAAATTGTGTGTGTGTGTGTGTGTGTGTGTGTGAGAAGTGATCTAAGAGATATGTTGTTGTTATTATTACTCTCGTGTTTGGTCTGTCTGTCTGTTTAAAATAATAAAAAATATTATTATTTAAAAACCATTAATACACATTCTGCTCTATGTCTTTGTTATGTATTCAGTTATTATGTGAAGTTAGGCACTGGGCTTACAGCTCCATAGAAGCCCTAGTATGCTGAAATGTGAGACTGGATTGGCCAATGCTGTAAATAGGCCAATCCAAAGAGACATTGACTTTTCGTGGGATCCAATTCCATTGGTCCTAAGTGATGCATTTTTATTGGTCATTATCTGTTCTAGAGGTGTGGCTTTGCCAGTTCAAAAAGTATACAAGATAGAAGGTTCTGTTGAATGTTGTCCTGTGTAGAGTTATGAGCTGAATAAAGAAATCACTTGTTTAAGAGCTGCCTCAATCTCAGTTCATAATACTGGCGATGAGGATGGGATGCAAAGTGTAGGCAGCCCCACAGAACCATCAGCTGATCACTACAAAGGGCAAGGATTGTTGCCTTGGCCCTAAGAGCTAATCACGGCGGACGACCAAGGAATTGTCACCTTGGCCACAAGTGGCACCAGCAAACAAGTGCTACTGCCCCCGAATGAGACTACGATGGCCACCGTGGATCAATTCGACCTGTTCGATGCAAGTACCGAAGACTGGGACACCTTCATTTCCAGATTTGATTTCTACATCGCAGCGACCAAGATTATTGATCCAGAGGTGAAGAAAGCTACCTTCTTAAGCGTCTGCGGAAAAGGCATATTCGATGTGGCCAGGATGTTACTGGCACCCGCAGAACTCAAAGCGACTGAGCTTACCACTATTACTGACAAGCTGCATGACTACTTTACACCCAAACCATCTGAAATTGTGTGTAGACATGCATTCCACAAACACGACCAAGCCAAAGGTGAATCCATAGTTGAATATGTGGCTGCACTCCGCAAGGCTGCAAGACAGAGAAATTTCGCAGACCTAAGTGACCGGCTTCGAGACCAACTAGTATATGGCCTACTAAATGAGAAACTACAATGATGGCTGTTTGTAAAAAAGGAACTTGCATTTCCAGTAGCTTACGAGGAAGCAGTTGTTGCTGAAATGGCTGAACAATCCACCAGAGATGTGAGACAGTCTAGGACGCCACCAGAGTCCCGAAAAATGCAGCTGGTGCATTGGGAGAGTGTGGAAGACACCGATAGCGAGGATGACAGCGTTCATCATACGCGAGCAGCAGAAAGCCGCAAAAGCTACCATTGGCAGACTGCCCCTAAATTGAACTGTGGCAGTTGTGGGGGCGATCATGAGCATCGGAAGTGTCATTTCCATGATGTCCAGTGCTGGGAATGTGAAAAAACAGGACACATTGCCTGAGTTTGCCGTTCGTCAAAGACCAAGAGGTCACCCCATGCATCCCTGAGCAGGAACCGCCCTCTGCAAAAGTACCAGTAAACAAAGAATGCTGATTGTCATACAACGCACTAATGCCTTTACCACTTGACAGTGGCACAACTGCATACAAAGAACAAAATAAAGGTAACACCCGTATTAGACAACATTCCTTGCGAGATGGAGGTTGACTTGGGGTCAGCGCTCACCATCATCTCCACACAAACGCTTCACCACTTGTTTCCCAGATGGAACAGACGGTGTTTGGAGCTGTGTGACCTCCACTTGGCCGATTTCCAGAAACAACGGATCCAGGTTGCGGGAATCAGCAAGTACCTGGTGTGGTTCAAGAACTTCTATAGCCCACTGAAGGCCATTGTGGTCGAAGGACACCAGGCCAGTCTGTTGGGACTTGATTCATTTGATGCATTAGGCACCCATGTAGTGGGAGTACAACAGGTTTCCCACGACAAATTGGACTCTGTTTGTAAAAAAAGGAACTTGCATTTCCAGTAGCTTACGAGGAAGCAGTTGTTGCAGTTGTTGTTTGTAAAGACTTTCCTGCAGTTTTTGATGGGTCCCTGGAGCGTTATACTGGTCCCCCAGTTTCATTCGATATCAACCCCAATGTGATGCCGATCCGTCTGAAAGCGCGCAGGGTGCCATTTTCCATGAAGCCGAGGATTGATGAGGAGCTAGACCACCTCATCGCACAGGGAGTGTTGGAGCCAGTGTCACATGCAAGGTGGGAAACGCCCATCGTCACACCCATCAAGCCCAACGGATCAGTGCGCATATGTGCAGACTACAAGTGAACAATAAACACGGCTTTGCAGCAACACACATATCCGGTACTGGTCGTAAGTCACATTTTGGCGTCATTGGCCAGGGGCAAGACTTTCGCCAAACTTGATCTAGCGCAGGCATACCAGCAACAGCCTGCCACCCCAGAGACAGTGGAAGCCCAAATGATCGTCACAAATCGAGGGGCTTTCAAAGTCAACCGCCTCCAATTCGGGGTAAGTGTGGCCCCAGGACTTTTCCAAAGCCTTATGGAAGACCTCCTGTGATCCATACCGGGCATTGTTCCATACTTCGATGACGTCTTGACTGCTGGCGAATCCAGCGAGGAACTGGCCGCTTGCCTTTGACAGGTCTTGCAACAATTCCAGGAGGCGGGGCTCAAGGTGAAATGTGAAAAATGCCATATTGGAATGCCCCAAGTAGAATTCGTAGGATTCCTCATTGATGCAGATGGGGTCCATCCGATGGACAGCAAAGTCAGGGCGAGCCACAATGCACTGATCCCTACTTCTGAGAAGGAGCTACAATCGTTTCTGGGCCTCCTCATTATGAACTCATAAGTTGTGTTCATAATTATGATAATGTAATTATAAACATAGTGAGTTCATAATTCAATTAATATTGAACTATTAAAATTCAATATACCACTTAAAGGGAAGGGGAGGAAATTATAAGGAAAAGAAAACTGGGAAAAAGGAATGGGGAGGGGGAGGGGGAAAGGAAAAAAGAGTAAAGAAAGGCAGAAAATACAGGAGAATTTATATTAAATATTATTTAAAATTGTGTTGAATTTTTTTAAAATCCCCTTCAGTTTAGTATAGAAGAGCGCTTTCCCCCCCTCCTTCTTCACATTGTTCTCAGGTTGGTGGTATTCATTTTATTTACCCTGGTCTTGGGCTGGTTAGGCCATAAGAAGGTGGACAGGAAGTTGGCATGTTGCTATAGATACAAGTCTTCATCTTGTGGAATATTAGTATATAAAAAGTTCACTTCCAAGGTCACAAAATTATTTTCAGATGTCAATTTTACTTCATTAATCTGATTTTTAACATCTATCGTTTCTTTAAGATATGACCCAATCTTGGGGACAAAAGGCTTTAGAAAAGAAGAAATAGTAGAAGAAGAGTTGGTTTTTATGCCCCACTCTTCTCTACCCTAAGGAGTCTCAAAGCAGCTTACAATCACCTTCCCTTCCTCTCCCCATAACAGCCACCTAGTGAGGTAGGTGGGGCTGCAAGAGTTCTGAGAGAATTGTAACTGGCCCAAGGTCACCCAGCAGGCTTCATGTGTAGGGGTGGGGAATCAAACATTCATGTGTAGGGGTGGGGAATCAAACAGATTAAAGTCTGCCACTCTTAATCACTACACACATACTTTGCCAGGTGCTCCAAGATGGAAATACCACCTTAATCAATGGGCTGTCCAAGGATTGGAAAAGTACCTTAATGGATTTTAGGCAAAAGAAAAACTGTGGATACCTTCGGTATCCAAGAGAAAATCATATCAGCTTGTTTATATATCCCTCCAGTAATCCTTCCTCTAAAATCTGGACAATTTCTTTCTTTATGCAAATCGTAGGGTTCTCTGTACTCCTCTATAATGTGATGCATTGTTCAGTTGTGTCAGTTAACACTGCCATGTCTTTGGAATGTGTGGTGAGTGATCCTCCTTCCTGGTACACTAACGATGTCTACTGTCTGGGTTGTTATCTGTATATGCTTTTTTGACCTTGGGCTTCCAGCTGCTCCTGAACTGCTGAGAACAAATGGCTCACTTTTCTCCCGCTCACTTTTCTCTCTCGCGCACAGGACCATGCACAATGCTTATTGGCTTACGCTTGTAATGGGGGGTGCTTTGAAACTACTATAACTTTGGGTGCCCTGCTGCTTTGGGCCATTCCTGACAAACAACGTTCAAATGTCATAGTTATGAACTACCAATAAACAGAATACTTCTTATGAAGTGCTGTGTGGTGTTATCTTACTATAGAACCTGGCAATTGTCTTACTCCTATTATCTGTCTATAGTCAGACACTACAAGCTGTCCAGTGATGGTGCTTCAACAAGGAGTTAATTCCTTGTTGCTATCAGGGGTCATTTCATAGAAAAAGAGGTGCAGGAGCTCATTAGCATAACTTATTTGTATATGCCACACCCCCTGACATCACTGGAAGTGTGTCAGAATGCAACACCTACTGCTCAGGCTCCACTGAACTGTTTTGGATTGCTAGCTATTGGGGGGGGGGTGCAGCTCTGTCCTCACAGAGGAGAGAGAGCTTGTACCTGAATAAAACTTGGTCTTAAAGGTACCACTGGACTGTTTTGGACTGGGGGCCCAGGGGGGTTCTGCCACTTACCTGGCTGCTTCTTGCTCTGATTGAGGGCTGCTGGGAGCAGGGGGTGGGGCTTGTTGCATGTGCCTGCCCCCTGGGCTCGTTACTGCCGGAGCTCTGCTCCTGTGCGCTCCTGCAGGAAATGACCCCTGGTTGCTATGAATAAATTTCAACTGTTGAGAAATGGACTAATTTATGGTTTTATATCTGCTTACACATGCAACACATGGACTGTGCACACACCTGTATACCATAGGCCTAGAGGAAGCTGTTTGCATCACCTACTGTGAGAGATTTCACATAGGGAACAGTTGCCTGCATTTCATGTTAATGTAGTTTGTACACATTCAGCTCAACGCCTTATGGGAAGAAGAAGCACATGTTAGCTATTGTGGGCAGAGGCAACAACCAAGAAGAAGAAATTCCCCCATTGCTGAGGAGACTAGATGTCATGCTGAACATGGACCTGATCTGCATCTGAATTGCCGTTTCCTGTTGATGGTGCCTTGTCTGCCTGGTAAAGCCAAGATTCATCTGCACATCAAGGAGGGCACAGGAAGCCAAGACTTCACACCTGGCCAGATGGTGTTCTATGAGATAAAGTGTAGAGTTTCAAATATTGCCCACCCATAGAATACCTGCCCCTTTCTACATGCATCAATGAGGGAGGTCATGGGATGGACTTGTAAGTACGTGGGATTACAGTTTGGCAAGGTGCCACCCATCTGAAGTTTCAACTATAAAAGTAAAGACCAAAATTTAAGTCTTTGCTAGCCACATCCATTCTCAACGTCCCCTGTCTTCTTTTCTACCCCTAAGGTCCAGCTTTCTATCAAACAATCCCTTTGTCTACTTTAAGATCTCTTGGACTGCAGCCAAAGAGGTCCATACTTTTCTGGCTGGTTCTAGCAAGTGTGATTTAGTTAACATCCCTAGGTATTACTTTCCCCCCCATCTTACATTGCATCAGACAAGACTTCAAGAACAGGCAAGTATAAACCGATACCTACCTACCTCCAAGTAAACGAGAAACTATCTTGCTATCTTTCTGTAACTCTAAAGGAACCTTGATTGTATGCGTATGTGAGACTGATTTTGTGTGTGTGATTTCGATATTGCTCAGTAAAAAGACAATTTGTTTTGGAAAAAAACAGTCTTGTCTCCATCACTGGTACTCTCTGGGGCTGGCAGAACCTCCATAAACTTTGGCAAGGACTCAAGTTAAATTTAGTTATCCATCTGCTGTAAATAAAGTGATTGGCGTAACACAACATTTCATTACTTTTAAGAACTGGTTTTTGTGTTCTACTGAAGTAGATAACAGCAACTAGTGTATTGTAATACTCAGAAGTTTCTTGCCTATTTTATTATAGATACCAGAATCTGGAACAGTTCCAGCTCTGACTTGAGACATTCCTGGAGATTTTGGGGACTGTGACTGGAGCGGGGGGAGTTTGGAGAGGAAGGAGCTCAACAAAGACATTTTGTCACTTTGTGATGTGATTCTGGTGCAGTCGCTTTCAGGTCAAACATTTAGGGATGGCATATCATGATGTCACTTCTGGGTCACTTCACCCAAAACACCACTTCCTGTGAGGTCACAGCCTTCTTTCAAAATTCATGTTTTAATCTCTCACCTTATATCATTCATCCTAAAACCTGGAATCTCCAGTTAAAAGGACCTTTCTCCATCAGAACCACTGCTGGCCACAGGAGACAGATGAATACACCTCTACCAGATGAATATAGCTCTTCTGCTAAAGCTTCATCCTTAACAGAAAGGAACTCTTGCTTTGCTGTTTTGTTAAACTCTAAACCACCTTTGGTTAGAGTTCATGGAGTAATTAGTCAGAATTTGAATTCTTGGGATTTAATTTTTCTATATTTTTTCTATGTACAGTGATTTATCCCAGTTACTGTGACAACCCTGGCTAGCATTAAAATAGTAAATCATTTGCTTTAAAGTAGTTTGCATCTTGGGTTGTGTATTAGGTTCCCTCCTGCAAAGAAATGCAATGATCTAAAAGCTTTTTAGTGGAACTGCAAACAAAACAGCAAAAGAAAATAGGTTTTGGTCCCTTGATGCACTGTCTGACAGCTGACTCTGCATAGTACAATGAACAAGACATGCATCGTTTGAGAAGAGCAGGAAAATGTCAGTTGGGGCTATCAATATAGTGAATAGGATGTGATAACCTTTAAATACATATAAACAATGTGTCCCCACTTATTATACTTTCCTATTCCCTCCAGAAAGAGATATTTCATTCCCAGCTCTGCATATGGCACTGGAGGAAATAAAACCAACTAACCATGGCTTAATGATTTTGCCCAATGGAAGATATAAAATTCATTTAAAAGGGATGTTTAAAAATAATGACTAAGACAAATACCTAAGTAACACACAAGTGCACATTTTTAGTGAGGAATCACAACTGGAGTTATTCAACTGTTTTGGAGAAAGGATGCAATCTGCACTACTAAATGTAAGTTTCATATATGAGATTCAATGGAGACAAAGCCTGACTTTTCCTACTTCTACACAAATTTGTGACTTGCCAAGAAAAAAGGGAACCTGTAGCTGAACTTCAATATTAGAAAAATATGCACATTATTTGGAAAACATACTTATCTATTTTACCTATATTATATTTTCATTTGAGTAGAAAGAATGAATGGTATTTGGTAGCTTAAAAAAGACAATTAATGTAGAGAATAACAGAATGAGAATCTTTTTAATTCAAATATTTTAATTTTGAACAATATTTCCCTTGGCACCAAACTAGAAGGCAACACCAATTTCTTTTTTTTTCCAATTTGAAACACCAAAATACCAGTGTTTCTTGTGAAATCCTTGACCATCATCAATTACATGAGATGCTCAGGGAGTCCTTACAGCTTAAATCCATTGCTCCTGCAGTCAGTTTGAAGAATGATGCTGAGTTCTGAAAAGAGAATATTGGAGGAGGGGGAGAATAATAATGCCCATCTGTCAAAAGTAAAGATTCACTGGAAGAACAAAAGAAACTGTTTCTCCTTATTTATAATTGAGTAGTGGGGTGGCACTTTCCAGCTCTCCCATTGGCTGTGTAATGTGCTCCATCAGTCATTGGCCTGTCAGCCACCACTCAAGAGTACTCGCGTGCCATTGGCCGGGTGCTGAGTCTGCTCCTCTTCCCTGCCCACCCCCACCTCAGCCATTGTTCCCTGTCAGAATTACTGGCAAACGGCTATCTCTCCTGACAAAGACACTTCTCCTGCTTGGCTCCTTTGTGGGACTAACTTTTCTCTCAGTGGCTGTTGGTAGAAGGAAACCCTTTCCAGGGCTTTGTGAGGTACTCATTGGGGCCCATCCTGTCTAGGGTTGCCAGCTCCAGGTTGGGAAATTCCTGGATATTCTGTGTCAGGAAGCCAGTCTAAGGAAGCCAGAGTTTGGAGAGGGGAGAGGCCTCAGCTGAACAGAATGCCATACAGCCCACCCTCCAAAGCAGTTATTTTCTCCAGGGTGGGGAGAGAGATCTGTTGTCTGGAGTTCAGTTGTGATACCCGGCGATCTTCAGGCTCCACCTGGAGGTTACTGCAACCAGTTATATAAAACTTCGTAATGGGGCTGCCTTCCAAAGACTCCCAACTAGTATGAAAGTACACAGTATGAATTTAACAACAGAAACTATGTTATGAACAGTACAACATTATAGTAAATACACATTAGTATCACACAAATACAAGATTCCAGTTGCCGTCAGACCAAATAGTGCATATGGACATAACAATCACAGTAAGCAGGAAAAAACAACAACAATGTGGAGAGATACATAAATAGTAGCCGGTAACAGTGATCCAAGGTCCCGATATAACTCCCTTGTTTCCTAAGCTTTCTTCCTCAGTCGCTGTCAAACAACAAAATAAAGGCAAAACCTAAAGTGAAACACAGTGGGCATACAATCAAATTTACACATGCCTTTGGTGTTGATAATATTAATTTTCTAGATACAGATGTTTATTGGACTAATGAGAACAGATTGAAATTTCGCAACTTTAGAAAAAAGACTGATAAGGGTCCCGGTCACATGGAGGGTTTTGGCCCGGGAGAGGGATGGATCGGGGCCACAGCAAACGGGCGCGATCTCACCGCAACATCTGGGAAGTGGTGCGCACCCATCCCCGATCCGTCCCTAACCCCAGAAACCCCGCAGCAAAAAAGAACCACTGACAGAGGTAGTCTTACCTGAACAGCCACGGCAAGCGTGGCCGTGGGATCGCCGGCACATCCTTCTGCTGGCACATCCCCGGCTCCTGGCCGAACTGCGCATGCAGACGCATGCACAGCCAGCTGCCTCGGTCTCCCGATCATGGCTTCCTCCCCAGCATCTGATCGGGCCGGGGAGCAATGGCGCCGTGGCTCTGGGGATCCGTGTGATCCCGCTGTGGCGTGTCTATTTTGGTGTGGCTTCCAAAAGCCACACTTTAGCCATGCATTCCCCCCCCCCGTGTGGCAGGGGCCAAGAACTCTTTCTTACATTATGGATCCCATCATCCATTACATATTAGGAATAACATCCCTTATGAGCAATTCTTAAGAATCATGCAAAACTCATCTTGTTATATGGCTGCTGTTAAAACTCAGGGCTCAAGGATCTCCGCCCTCTTGAACATGCTTCTTTTGGGCGGCTAGCCAGCTCCTGACGTCTCTGATCCCTAAGCCTACTTACAGGTGGGGGAGATGCAGGGGGAGCTGCTTATGGCCTGCTCAATCCCAGGTGCAAACCGTCCTGTAGTTGACTCAGATTGCTGTGTATCCTCCTCAGTACTTACAGTAGGTGCAGATCCTGATGCTTCTTCAGCTCTTAAAGGCACTGAATCCTCCCCTCTTAGGCTGTCAGGAGCTGGCTCTGGGGCTGAGTCAAGGGCAGGCATGACACTGAGTGCCCAAGGCCTTGGCACTCTCCCAGAGCCTCTTTCTAGAGCTCGTTGTATTTATTTCCACAATGGGCCTTATTCCTAGTATTAAAATAAACATGAAATCCAAGCCCAACAAGTTAAATATGGGTCCCCAATGTGGTCCCTATGGGCACCATGGTGCCCATCAATGCCTTTCCTGGTTTCTGCTAAGTGTTTTGAGAAAGTGGGCAGGGCCAGATGGGTTTTTTGCCCAGCAGGGTTTGTGATTGGCCAATGGAGAACTGATTGGCTGTGCAGATTTTTTTTAAATGTTGCTTTTGCAGCAGCTGCCACCACAGCATAAGGATCTTCACTGCATGACTGAAGAAAAGCTGTGTAAATGGCAAGAATGTATTGTTAAATAGTATGTTAATTTCAAAAGGCACTCTGGTAAACAGAGGTTCTGCCTGAAACGTTGAAGAGTTATTGCTACAGTTATGCATGGCCTCCCTCCCTGATACTTTGTGGTTAGCTCTGACTCTTGCAACAGCCATTTTGTGGTTGGCTTCACCTCCCATGGCAGCTATTTTGAATTTTCACCCACTACCCTGTGTAAAAATTCCAAAGGTGGCCGCAGGTTCAAAAAGTTTGGGGACCCCTGAATTAAAGCATTGTTTGGCATTTAAGAGTTTGTACACATAGTGAAATAATACTATTAGAAGGGGAAAATACCCCACACCCAACCACACGCTCATACAAACATCAGAACATCCAAATGTGATCAGATATAATTCTTTCAAAAAGTTACACATTTGGAAAATACAGGCAAACTTTGAGTCAACGTTTACCAGGGTATAATTCCAAAACATTTTTTTTCCAATGTTAAGTTTTCGCCTGTGAAACAATAACAACGCAGCACATATGAACGTGTGCAGACTTCCTTTCCCCTGTCAGGGACTAACCAAAGTCAGCTCCTACACTTCTGGCTTTAGTGCTTTGAGGGCAGCAGAGAACATTTAATTTCTGGGAACATTTCATTTTTAGAAGGCACACACAACTGCAAGCTTCTCAGCTGCTGTCATCCTACCTTGAGATGTCTCTTGGCCCAGTACCCAATAAAGATACAAGACCACAGTATGAGTTTAACTATTTTACTGAAATTAGTTGATCTACATTGTCAATTAATTATGCTAATATTTAATTGAGGGTGGGCTGCACTAGGCAGCCTGTCCATGACTGTCATTTTCTGGCAAATCCACCCCTGCTCCAAACTCAGCCAGCAGCTACCACTGGCCTCATTTATCCTAGCCCACACATGGACTACTGAGAGGTGCCCAGCTACAGTCCCCTACCCTGATGTGCTGTAAAGCCACTACCAGGCTTGGGAATATGTTGTTCACCACCAAAGGTGCTTCTTCACAAGCCCCATCCGACCATAAAGCCAGTGACAATCTGCTCAGGCCATGCCCTCTGTAATGCCCAATGGTTCAGGGTACTCACTGTTCAAACAAGGGGGTTAGCCTTGCTTAACACCCCTTACCCTACCTGCTAATTATAACATCACACAGGATGTGAGGTACATCAGTTAAGTATAAATCACAGCCTTCTACAGAGAGATGAAAACCATCATCCCTGTACAGGTGAGGCATATCAAACATTATTGCCTAATGTGGAAGGTAGGCCCCTCCACCAGAGAGGACCACTATTTGCACAGCCAAATCAATCTTACTGTGGGCTCTATGCAAAAGCACAACCCCATATATCCTATCTAAAATAGGTTTTATATGCTTTCAATTTCCTTCTGCCAATTTTTTAAATCTCCTGCATTGACATCCCCAGCTTGCAGCAGTAGATGCTGCACCAATCTGAAATGAATGTATGCTAAACTCCCTTGCTGGCAATCCTGCCTCTACCAAAATACCTCTAGTCACTGTCCAAAGCTGGAACTGGGTTAGCAGAGAACCATTGTGTTGAAAAAAGGTAACATGTGACATGTTTGAATGCACTGTTATGTTGTTTTATCCTTCTTAATATTAATTTAAAAAATCAAAAAAAAAAAAGGTAACATGGGCACGAGCCTCTGAAACCCAGAAACTCAGACAGTGCCCCCAGAGGGCATAGCTGAGGATTCACAATGGTCCAGAAGACCACTGAGTATTTCTTGCCACACTGGTCCATTTTTTTACTTGTGTATTAACCTGGCCTCACCTTTGAGCAGCTTCAAATCTGAGAACATGTCCCAGTGTGAGGATGCCAACAGTTCTCAGTGCTGCATAGAAGGCTGTCAAAGCTGTCGCCTGAAAAAGCATTGCTTCAGACCAGCCAAAATGATTAGCCTTATACCCTGCAACCAAAATTTGCATTACCTGTGGGATGATAGGCTGCCAAGCATCCTTTGTGCCTGGCTCCTCCCTTGACTATCCTTCCAACATCCACCTAATCCTAAAGTCCCCAATGTTGTCCCTCAAGCCTGCTGCCCTACCCGCAAATGCCAGTGCTGCTTCCAGGAAGGTTAAATCTGTCAAAACACCTTCCTGTTCCCATACCTGCAACCACCTCTGTGCACACCAATTTCCCTGGAAATATATCCCAAAGCCATGGCTGCCGGCTGCATCCGTCTGGATCTGGAAATCCTGTCCCAAAAGCCTCTGCTGCCTCCAAAAGACACACCATTAAAATCCGCTAAAAATGTCAACCAAGTGTGTGCACCTGCTTTTAGTGCCCCAGGAACCCTCACCAGATGGTGAAGCTTCTTTGCCCTCTTAGTAGCATCAGTCACATGCCTGAGGAAGGTCCTACCTGGAGTCATTACCTGGCACACAAAATCCAAATGGCCTAAAACCCCCTGCATCTGTTTCAAAGTCACCTTCTTTGCAGAACACAGTTCTAACAGGAGCTCCTTACATTTTACCAACTTCTACAAAGGCAACCCGCAGGCCTCGGCTACAGTATCTATTTCTATACCTATTTTCTCCTGCTAATGGCACCCCCAACTTGGCCATCAGTTCTTGAAATTTTGCCAGTAACCTAGCACCTCTCTCTACTCAGCATGCATAAAGAAAATCATCCAAATATGGGTAACTTTGTCAGACCCAGCCTTCACTGAGAAAACCCATTTCAACATAGTACTAAAGCACACAAAAGCAGAACTGCATCATGGGGGAGAGACACTGGATGGCTGACTGCTTTCAGCCAATCTGGCCTCATATCTTCATTTGAAAGGAGACTTAGGCAAATCTATCCCTGGCTTACCATCCAGGAATGTCTTTTAGCCATTTCTTCCAGTAAGTCCTTTCTTTAACACCACCCTTATGGACTGAATTCATATAGACATCCATATAAAACACATTGGTTTGGATCCAAAATCATCTTCTGCTAGCAGAAAGCATTCCTAGTATTTATTTATTTATTTACTTACGGTATTTATAGTCTGCCCTTCTCTCTTGGACTCAAGGGGGATTACACGGAGTGAGTCAATACTATCAACTGGATGGAACATTCAGTAAACAATGCAATAGCACGAGGGTTGTAGAACCAACCAATCAGAAATCTAACAACAGAAGCAAAGCATAAGTATTTAAATGACACATTCGATGATGCAAAATTATATAGTCAGATCCTAGTTGCAGCAAGCTATACACAGTTGTATAGACCACAGTCCTTAATCATTTATCCAAGTAACCTTATCATTTAGCAAATCTTAACTCTGTTGCCTGTGTAGAAAAGGCCCCTTGGTTCAGTTTTGCGTAGTTTTTGGAAAGCCAGAGAAGTTGGGAGCCTTCTGGACCACCTCACGCAGGCCATTCCATAAGATGTGGCTAAAACAGAGAAGGCACATATTGGGGTTGTTGTTGATTTTGGCCATTTGCACGTTGGCACCGGCAGAAGACTCTGTTCTGATGAGCAAAGCTGTCGTGGCAGAATACAGAGGGACAGGCAGTCTCACAGATACAAGGGTCCAAGGCCAATGATTAACACAAATCAGGTTTTCGGATTTCTAGCTGTTTTCTTTTTCTAGATAAATCAGGACTTTTAAAATTATTTCAAACCAGCCTTTTCCAGGTTAGGTACAGTCAATCACAGTAAATAATGAACCAGTGCTATAGTACTGTTATTGCTATGAATGCAAAGATTAAGGACGGACTCATTTTAACAGTCATGTCTTATCAAATGCCATAAGACACAAGCTGCTGTTGGACACTTTATTTGGCATTAGTTTCCATTGTTCATGTTTGATCTTATTAAATACACTCATCTATTAGTTATTTAAAAAATACACGACAGTTTCTAATTATAGCCTATTACCATCTTCCAGACATAATTATGAATTAAGGAATACAAAACCTTCATCTCAAGAGAGTGGTAGAAGGAAAAGTAATAGCTCACAAATCACAGTTAATTTGGAGTTGGCTGAGTCTCTGAAGCCTGATAATTCCTTGGCTGATGACGTCTGTTTAAAAGTAATCAAGAGATCCACAGCAATGTTGGGCATAATTACTGAAGAAGAAGCCACACAGCCAGTTCATTCCGCATTCTGAAAATGTTTTATTTGCCCTATAATGATTCTTGTTTTGTTCAAACCTCCACATTTTCCCCCCATTGTCAGGTAATAGAAGCCATCCCTTCATTGGGAGCTTGTATAAGTTAGACGCCATAATATCCTAAAACAAAATTACCACATCAACTAATGGTCTGTAACTTTTTAATGGCATTTCTCAGTCCACTCCAGGTGCCATATAAAACATGATAGAATACCCATAATCATACATAGTAATGCACCATTACAGAGCATGTATTCATCTATTTATTTAGACCATTTCTATACCACCAGGAAACCTGTTTGAGGTTGTATTATAGCAATGTGGTCTCTTATGCTGGAATATGTATGGTACCCACTTGTCCACCACAAATATTGCAATAAACCTGGGTCTTAACCTGTCCCCCTAGAGAGAATATTCCACAGTTGTGGAATCATCAAGTACCTAAGGCAGAGGTTTCTGGTATGTTCACGGAGTATGAGGAATTGTAATTTGAATCACTGTGTAATAATGTCTAGTTCAATCTCCAATTGAAAGATGCCCTCCCAAGTCCACCTTGAGGAGGTCAGGAAGGCTTCCACACAAAATGTGCAAAACAGAAATGTTCAGGATGTTTATAAAGGTCTTAGAACTATAGTAAAATGGAAGAGTTCAGAAGGGTACCTGTGTCACGGAAAAGGATCGTATACTGCAATGATTGGAGGGATCATCTGGCTTTTACAGCATTGTCTGGTCTGTGATCCTAGTACTATTGCTTTGATCATTGGATATCTTTTTGAATAAATGGAATGACAGATACCATAAAGCAACTGTTTCTAGCCTATGCTTGTGTAACATTAAAGTGAATTGCTCCATTTCCCCCTTATATAATGAAATTAAATGTACACATGAAGCAGCAGCCCTGGACTTACCTGGGGGCACATTTGGGGCTTGGGGCTGGGAGGAGGTAGAGAGAGGCCCTTCTGCTGGCTTCATGCCTGCAGTGGGTGGCTTTGGGGAGGTGGGGCCCCAACCTGAGGCCAGCAACAGGCTCACCTGGGACAGACTAGTGAAGGGGGTGGAATCTGGGGAAGGCCTGGAGTGCAGTTTCATTGCCAGCCTGCTCCACCTATCCATACTACTGAGCCATGCTGCTGCTGGGGTCCTGATGACATTTGCTTCTGTTCTGTCTTGCTCTGCAACCCTCCACACAGGCAGCAGCTCTTCCAGTGCAGGCTGCTCCCTTCTAGGCTACTGCAAGCAGCCAATGGTGCAAGAATGGCTGAACAAGGTGGCAGCAGCCCTACTCCTGGGTGATTTAAACAAGGAACTGCAGCAAGGTGGTGGCAATTTGCAGCAGAACTAAGAGTGGGTGAATGAGACAGCAGCAGCTCTTCTCATGGGTATGTATAGAAATATTGATTTCTAAAAGCCCCTGCCTTCCCCTGGGATGTCTTGCTGATAACGCTGTACCTTGTTTCCTCTTACAAGCCAAATGCTGAGGCCAGATGGTCTCAATAGCATGCCATAAACCCACATTCTTTCACACGTTCATGCCGAAAGCCAGACCTGGTGGTGCTGGCCATGCGAGTCCTCACGTACACAATTAAGTAGTTGGAATTTTGGGTCACATGCCTGCAGGTGTGGCCTCCAAACTCCTAGCCATTCCTGTGTTGCAACCATGGCAACTAGCAATTGGCCACATCCCATACTCACTAACAGTTGGCTACTGGTCAGAGGCTGATTGAAATTGGGCTATATCTGTTCAGACCCAATGAGAGAGACTCTCTCTCTCTCTGTCCCTTGCTCTTGTTCTGCTCTTGCTTCTGTTGTTGCCTGTTTATTGCACCTGGACATGTGCTCTCTGGAAGAAACAAAGGACTGCTTTGTGCCTTAGAGCACATGGAGGGCAAAGATGGGATGGTTCCTAAAAATCCCTTGGCACCTAACTGGACTGTATCCTGGACACTTTTGGAACATGGACACTGTACTGGTAATTATGCATATCTCTAACGTGTAGTTAAGGCAAACTGCCTTAGGCTTGTTATTTTATAAACTCTATGGTCTGTTGCTAAGTTCTGTCCTGAATAAAAACTTATTCTTGTTTCTAAATGGTCTCTGATGTTGTAACTGGGATTCCAAGTCTATTTCCTGTGCCTACCTGGCCCCACGCTACCATTGAGCATTAAGTGTACATCTCTG
>NW_015163680.1:39882-48191 GCF_001447785.1 Gekko japonicus | reverse complement strand
CATGCATAAAGAAAATCATCCAAATATGGGTAACTTTGTCAGACCCAGCCTTCACTGAGAAAACCCATTTCAACATAGTACTAAAGCACACAAAAGCAGAACTGCATCATGGGGGAGAGACACTGGATGGCTGACTGCTTTCAGCCAATCTGGCCTCATATCTTCATTTGAAAGGAGACTTAGGCAAATCTATCCCTGGCTTACCATCCAGGAATGTCTTTTAGCCATTTCTTCCAGTAAGTCCTTTCTTTAACACCACCCTTATGGACTGAATTCATATAGACATCCATATAAAACACATTGGTTTGGATCCAAAATCATCTTCTGCTAGCAGAAAGCATTCCTAGTATTTATTTATTTATTTACTTACGGTATTTATAGTCTGCCCTTCTCTCTTGGACTCAAGGTGGATTACACAGAGTGAGTCAATACTATCAACTGGATGGAACATTCAGTAAACAATGCAATAGCACGAGGGTTGTAGAACCAACCAATCAGAAATCTAACAACAGAAGCAAAGCATAAGTATTTAAATGACACATTCGATGATGCAAAATTATATAGTCAGATCCTAGTTGCAGCAAGCTATACACAGTTGTATAGACCACAGTCCTTAATCATTTATCCAAGTAACCTTATCATTTAGCAAATCTTAACTCTGTTGCCTGTGTAGAAAAGGCCCCTTGGTTCAGTTTTGCGTAGTTTTTGGAAAGCCAGAGAAGTTGGGAGCCTTCTGGACCACCTCACGCAGGCCATTCCATAAGATGTGGCTAAAACAGAGAAGGCACATATTGGGGTTGTTGTTGATTTTGGCCATTTGCACGTTGGCACCGGCAGAAGACTCTGTTCTGATGAGCAAAGCTGTCGTGGCAGAATACAGAGGGACAGGCAGTCTCACAGATACAAGGGTCCAAGGCCAATGATTAACACAAATCAGGTTTTCGGATTTCTAGCTGTTTTCTTTTTCTAGATAAATCAGGACTTTTAAAATTATTTCAAACCAGCCTTTTCCAGGTTAGGTACAGTCAATCACAGTAAATAATGAACCAGTGCTATAGTACTGTTATTGCTATGAATGCAAAGATTAAGGACGGACTCATTTTAACAGTCATGTCTTATCAAATGCCATAAGACACAAGCTGCTGTTGGACACTTTATTTGGCATTAGTTTCCATTGTTCATGTTTGATCTTATTAAATACACTCATCTATTAGTTATTTAAAAAATACACGACAGTTTCTAATTATAGCCTATTACCATCTTCCAGACATAATTATGAATTAAGGAATACAAAACCTTCATCTCAAGAGAGTGGTAGAAGGAAAAGTAATAGCTCACAAATCACAGTTAATTTGGAGTTGGCTGAGTCTCTGAAGCCTGATAATTCCTTGGCTGATGACGTCTGTTTAAAAGTAATCAAGAGATCCACAGCAATGTTGGGCATAATTACTGAAGAAGAAGCCACACAGCCAGTTCATTCCGCATTCTGAAAATGTTTTATTTGCCCTATAATGATTCTTGTTTTGTTCAAACCTCCACATTTCCCCCCCATTGTCAGGTAATAGAAGCCATCCCTTCATTGGGAGCTTGTATAAGTTAGACGCCATAATATCCTAAAACAAAATTACCACATCAACTAATGGTCTGTAACTTTTTAATGGCATTTCTCAGTCCACTCCAGGTGCCATATAAAACATGATAGAATACCCATAATCATACATAGTAATGCACCATTACAGAGCATGTATTCATCTATTTATTTAGACCATTTCTATACCACCAGGAAACCTGTTTGAGGTTGTATTATAGCAATGTGGTCTCTTATGCTGGAATATGTATGGTACCCACTTGTCCACCACAAATATTGCAATAAACCTGGGTCTTAACCTGTCCCCCTAGAGAGAATATTCCACAGTTGTGGAATCATCAAGTACCTAAGGCAGAGGTTTCTGGTATGTTCACGGAGTATGAGGAATTGTAATTTGAATCACTGTGTAATAATATCTAGTTCAATCTCCAATTGAAAGATGCCCTCCCAAGTCCACCTTGAGGAGGTCAGGAAGGCTTCCACACAAAATGTGCAAAACAGAAATGTTCAGGATGTTTATAAAGGGCTTAGAACTATAGTAAAATGGAAGAGTTCAGAAGGGTACCTGTGTCACGGAAAAGGATCGTAGTCTACTGCAATGATTGGAGGGATCATTTGGCTTTTACAGCATTGTCTTCTACCTTTGTAATTCCACTTTCCGGAATGATTATAGTATACTTTGGCTTGGGTGGTTTGTTGTTTGCCTGGTCTGTGATCCTAGTACTATTGCTTTGATCATTGGATATCTTTTTGAATAAATGGAATGACAGATACCATAAAGCAACTGTTTCTAGCCTATGCTTGTGTAATGTCTTCTACCTTTGTAATTCCACTTTCCGGAATGATTATAGTATACTTTGGCTTGGGTGGTTTGTTGTTTGCCTGGTCTGTGATCCTAGTACTATTGCTTTGATCATTGGATATCTTTTTGAATAAATGGAATGACAGATACCATAAAGCAACTGTTTCTAGCCTATGCTTGTGTAACATTAAAGTGAATTGCTCAATTTCCCCCTTATATAATGAAATTAAATGTACACATGAAGCAGCAGCCCTGGACTTACCTGGGGGCACATTTGGGGCTTGGGGCTGGGAGGAGGTAGAGAGAGGCCCTTCTGCTGGCTTCATGCCTGCAGTGGGTGGCTTTGGGGAGGTGGGGCCCCAACCTGAGGCCAGCAACAGGCTCACCTGGGACAGACTAGTGAAGGGGGTGGAATCTGGGGAAGGCCTGGAGTGCAGTTTCATTGCCAGCCTGCTCCACCTATCCATACTACTGAGCCATGCTGCTGCTGGGGTCCTGATGACATTTGCTTCTGTTCTGTCTTGCTCTGCAACCCTCCACACAGGCAGCAGCTCTTCCAGTGCAGGCTGCTCCCTTCTAGGCTACTGCAAGCAGCCAATGGTGCAAGAATGGCTGAACAAGGTGGCAGCAGCCCTACTCCTGGGTGATTTAAGCAAGGAACTGCAGCAAGGTGGTGGCAATTTGCAGCAGAACTAAGAGTGGGTGAATGAGACAGCAGCAGCTCTTCTCATGGGTATGTATAGAAATATTGATTTCTAAAACCCCTGCCTTCCCCTGGGATGTCTTGCTGATAACGCTGTACCTTGTTTCCTCTTACAAGCCAAATGCTGAGGCCAGATGGTCTCAATAGCATGCCATAAACCCACATTCTTTCACGCGTTCATGCCGAAAGCCAGACCTGGTGGTGCTGGCCATGCGAGTCCTCACGTACACAATTAAGTAGTTGGAATTTTGGGTCACATGCCTGCAGGTGTGGCCTCCAAACTCCTAGCCATTCCTGTGTTGCAACCATGGCAACTAGCAATTGGCCACATCCCATACTCACTCACAGTTGGCTACTGGTCAGAGGCTGATTGAAATTGGGCTATATCTGTTCAGACCCAATGAGAGAGACTCTCTCTCTCTCTGTCCCTTGCTCTTGTTCTGCTCTTGCTTCTGTTGTTGCCTGTTTATTGCACCTGGACATGTGCTCTCTGGAAGAAACAAAGGACTGCTTTGTGCCTTAGAGCACATGGAGGGCAAAGATGGGATGGTTCCTAAAAATCCCTTGGCACCTAACTGGACTGTATCCTGGACACTTTTGGAACATGGACACTGTACTGGTAATTATGCATATCTCTAACGTGTAGTTAAGGCAAACTGCCTTAGGCTTGTTATTTTATAAACTCTATGGTCTGTTGCTAAGTTCTGTCCTGAATAAAAACTTATTCTTGTTTCTAAATGGTCTCTGATGTTGTAACTGGGATTCCAAGTCTATTTCCTGTGCCTACCTGGCCCCACGCTACCATTGAGCATTAAGTGTACATCTCTGGGAATGAGGTGCTAATGTGTTAAACCTTAGATGCCAGCTGAGAGATCTGAATCTCTGCTCTGAGCTGGAGGGGATTATAGAATACTGAGACATTCTGGTGGCATATTGTTCTGAAATCCGGAGAGGGTAGCCTACCTCTCTGAGTTGTTGTTAAAGGTATTGTAAAAATATAGGATTACCTCTCATCCCTGGACAGGCTTGAGGGCAGAATCCTATACAGGGTAGCTTAAGCAAGGAATTGCAGTGAGGCAGCAAAGATTGGTAGCTGTAACAAGAGTGGATGAACAAGGCAGTGGTGGCTCTTCCCACTGGTAATTCAATCAAGAGACTGCATCAGATAGTCAGCAGTAGCCAGCCCTCATCAACTGACCACTTCAACAGACAATGGGCCCCTGCAGTGGCAGGGCACTGGTGGTAGTTTTTGGCTGGGGGGGTGGCTGGTTTAATGTGGTGGCCTTTTACTTGCTGCACATGTGGGCTGAGATGATTTCACTAGCTAGGATGGGTTAATAGCAGAGCCCAGAGCACCGTAACTCCACTCCCCCCCCTTTTGTCCTTTTCTTCCTGGGCAGAGGTGCCATCATTTAGGCTGACCAGGGGTATATCCCCCCACTTGCTGTGAGCTAGCATTCTCTTGCCCATCTCCGAGGTGCCCTAAGGGAAATTATTAACAAGTCCCTCTCTGAGGGGCAGTTCCCCGGGGCACTCAAGGAAGCGATGGTCCGCCCTCTCTTGAAAAAACCATCTTTGGATCCAGCCAAAATGGCCAACTCTCGGCCAGTTTCCAATTTGCCCTATTTGGGCAAATTAATTGAGAGGGCAGTGGCAGTGCAGCTACAGGGCTTTCTGAATGATGCTTCCATGTTAGATCCCTTCCAGTCTGGCTTCTGCCCAGGACATGGGATGGAGACGGCATTGGTTGCTCTGACAGACAACCTCCGGAGACATCTGGATCGGGGTGGGTCGATGGTAGTGCTGTTGTTAGATCTGTCAGCCGCGTTCGACATGGTCGACCATCAGTTACTGGCCCACCGCCTCACCAACCTGGGAATTCAGGGGCTTACCCTGCAATGGGTTGCTTCCTTTCTCCAGGGTCGGGGACAAAAGGTGGCGTTAGGGAAACAGCAGTCCAGGAGACACCCGCTGGAGTGCGGTGTGCCTCAAGGGGCAGTGCTGTCCCCAATGTTATTTAACATCTATATGCGCCCCCTTGCCCAGATCGCCCGGAGGGACGGGCTGGGATGTCACCAGTACGCTGATGACACCCAGCTCTATCTGATGTTGGGCGGCCAGTCGGACTCCAGACTGGAAGATTTGTACCGGGCTTTGCAAGCTGTGGCTGGTTGGCTTAGACTGAGCTGGCGGAAGTTGAATCCGGCAAAGACGGAGGTCCTGTGCCTAAGTCGGGGTGGTTCGGGGGTAGAGATCCCACTCCTGACTTTCGGGGGGGGGGTTGCCACTGGTGCCAGCACCGGAGGTTCAGAGTCTGGAAGTGCCCCTGGATGCCTCCTTAACAGTGGAGGCCCAGGTAGCAGCCACTGCTAAGTCAGCCTTTTACCATCTTCGGCTGATCAGGCAGTTAGTTCCCTTCCTCGACCGCACTGAGCTAGTAACAGTGATCCATGTGATGGTCATCTCAAGATTAGACTACTGTAATGCTCTCTACATGGGGCTGCCCCTGTCGTGGATTCAGAAGTTTCAGCTAGTGCAGAATGCTGCAGCCAGACTGTTGATGGGTCTCCCCAGGTGGGAGCGCATCCAGCCTGTGCTGAGGACACTGCACTGGCTGCCAATAGCATACCGAATCCGCTTCAAGGTGCTGGTTCTTACCTTTAAAGCCCTATATGGCCAGGGTCCGACATACCTATGGGACCGCCTTTCCCCATATATACCCCAGAGAGTACTACAGTCGGGGTCTCAAAATCACTTGACCTTCCCTGACCCCAAGGAGACCAGGCTGGCTACTACCAAGGCTGGGGTCCTTTCAATGGCAGTCCCATCCTGGTGCAATGAGCTCCTGGAAGAGATCAGGGCCCTGCTGCTTTAGAGCCCTGGCTCTTGGTCTTGACATCGAGCTGCTGCCACAGGAAACCACGAGCAGAATAACATCTGGGAAGTGGAAATCTATTCTGAAAGTGAGCTATCTTCGTTAATTAATTAATTAATTAATTGCCGCCAGCACTTTGTGAATTTGTATCTGTTTTAACTGTGGTGTTTTTATATGATTGTATGATCTTTTAACTGTGTTTATATTTGAGTGGAAGCCGCCCTGAGCCTGCTTTGTGGGGAGGGTGGGGTATAAATGAGACAAATAAATAAATATCTGTCATGACCCCCTGTGGGGTGCCACCTTTGTCTGCCACCACTCTGGACTTAGGGTCCCTTGGGAAGGCCCAGGGTACCCTCCCAAGCCCAACCAAAATGCCTCTTTTAAACTGAGAAAATATAGACATGATGATCAGGCAGAGAACATAAAACAAAATGGTTTATTAATACAGTACCAGAGCAATGAAAACAATGTGCTTTAAAATATATATCAGTGTTCAAAGGCAAAATAATAAAATCTAACGCAACTACCTATATCTCACTTAACTAGTTACTATTTCAAGGCCCACAGCCCTCTTATATCAGGCCTCCTCCTGCCTGTACTCACTCGGTCCCAAGTGAGTGATCTTTTCCTCAGACCAGACCGTCCCCTCAGTTTAGCTCTGTGAGATGGAAGACCGCAAAAGAGAAAAGAACACAGTTTACAGCCCTCAAAGCTTAAGTCCCCATCTCTTCATACAATCTCTGGACACAGACTGGCTACAACTGTTGCTAAGGACTGTGGGGATTGTAGGCTATGTCTGCTTTCCACTGCCATGCAGGTCTCTCCTGGGACCAGGCCGCACTAGGCCTTGCTCCCAGCTGGCATTCTCTTGCCCATTATTCACCCCCCACAAGCATCTGAGCAAATATATACCACAACTCATTAGTTAGGCTACCTGATGCTACATCTGCTGCTTATCTAATTTTCCTATACATAGGCAGTATTCTGATTAACAGTAATATTTAGAATTGGGAAAATCATAAATAGAATTGAAAAAGAAACAAAAAAATGAAATAACTTGACAATAATAAAATAGAGATAATTAAATAGTTCAGTAAAATAATAGCGATTTTATATTTGAACACTGGATTGCCAATATGATAAGGTGGAACAATATTACTAGTGGCTGTACATCTATAAGGTAGTTCCCCCTCCCCTCTGGACATCCATTCTCCAGTAAGTTCCCACAGTGGGGAACAAACAAGTAGTACATAAGCCAAGCTCCCAAGGTGGGCTCCCCCTGTCAGCAAGCGGGTGCCTGTCTCCTCTGCTGTACCAACTGGTGGAGGCACTGCTGCCATGGGTGAAGCCAGGGCTCTGCAGGCCCCACCCCTGCTCACCAGCCAGAGGCCTAATGCAAGGGTGCAGCCATCCTGATCAGTGCCAACCCCCCCCCACTTCCTCCACAAGGGATTTCACAGGCCCTGGAATGTTTGTCAGAGTGGGAGGAGCAGTTGTGTACCCATTCAAAGATCCCAGAGCCCCATACAGCTGTTTATCCTAAGGCAGTGATGGCGAACCTTTTAGAGACCGAGTGCCCAAACTGCAACCCAAAACCCACTTATTTATCGCAAAGTGCCAACACGGCAATTTAACTTGAATACTGAGGTTTTAGTTTAGAAAAAAAACCTCATACATTAACATCTTCTGTCTTAAAATAAAAACACAATAACAGAGCTTTCAATTATACAAACAACTCTTTATTGAAAGGTAAAAGTTTGCATTTGGCATGCTTTTGAACAATTAATGTGATTTTTGCTGTTGTATGCATGCTGATAGAGTTGGATTCGACTGGCTTTCGAGCAAGGGAACCTTTACCTTTGCTTTTTATGCATGCTGATAATTTATCTAACCTTGGCTCATACTTCGTAAGTTTGAGAGCAACACATGCAGCACTCAGATCATTTGTCAGTCTGTTTCTGGTGTCATATTTTATATAATTCAAAGCTGAAAACAGCTGCTCACAATCATAAGATGATCCAAACAAAGTAAGGAAAGCAATCCTTCTATCTTCTCAAGTGTTTCACACAGGTCATAGAATTTATTTTTCCAGATAGAGCTTTTTTGAAATTCCAATAGTTCCATTTCCACATTTCCTAAATCTAACCAGTATAAGCAGGAAAGATCAAGTCTAGAGCCTTAATGGAGGCCATTATTCAGCAGCAGCTTGTCCCACCAGGAAGAGGCCAGGAGGTGGGCTGGCAAAGGAGGTCCTGCAGATGGAATGTACTAAAAGGAAGGACAGGATTGCCCATTGGAAACAATGGGAGAGACTTGAAGGCCCATTGGAAATAATGGG
>NW_015163680.1:9468-39309 GCF_001447785.1 Gekko japonicus | reverse complement strand
AACCGCTCTCCGGGAACCATCCCAAAATGGCCACCACGCCGCTCGCTCCTGGATTGTCAGGCTGCCAATTAATCCACCGGCATGAGGTTCACGGCAGTCCGGGGCTGCAAGCAGCGGAGGTCTCGCCACACGGGCCGTGCCAGCATGTCCTCTCCAGTCTAAGCCGCAACAGGGGAGACAGCACACTGGGGGATGCATATACGCCCCACACCTCATGCCAATCTCCAAGTTCAGCCGAAGTATCTCACCAGGTCGGGGTGCCTGTTTTTTTTCCCGTTGTATTTTCAGCCCATTCTTATATTCCGGAGGCAGGAGGATGAACACAAACCTCCTCCCTCACCACCATCTTTTTTACTATGCCTTCCACAAGTGAGGAAAGACACTGCCAAGTCTAAAAGAAGGCCTGAATGGTTAACAATGCAAGTCAAGGAAGCTAGAATAAGTAAAGACATGTTTTGGTTTTGGTTTTTTAAAAAAGTGGAAGGTCTGCCCTAATTAATTGAACAGGGGGGACCACAGGCTCTAGCAAAAGATTTTGAGAAGCAGGTAACTAGAAGCATCAAGACAAAAACACAATATATTTTTTGGTAAATATATCTGGAGCAGAAAACCAGCCAGAGAAGCAGTGGGGCCTTTGGACGACAAAGAAATAAAGGGAGTCTAAAGGAAGATGGGAAGATGGCAGAGAAGCTCAATGACTTTTTTGCTTCTGTGTTCCCTGTGGAAAGTGTGGGACACCTACAGTCCCTATTTTCAGGAAAGGATTCTGAAGAAATGAGCCAGATTGAGGTGACCAAAGATAAAATTCTAGACCTACTGGGGAAATTAAAAACCAGTAAGTCTCCAGGTCCTGATGGCATACACCTAAGAGTTCTTAAGGAACTCAGATGTGAGATCGTTGAACTACTAACCCAAATATATAACCTATCACTACATTCAGCTGCTGTACCAGAAGCAAGTATGACACCAATTTTTAAAAAGGGAAACAGAGCATTGTTGTGCCACTATATAAAAAAGACAATAAATCAGACCCTCATAATTACTGCCCTATCAGCTTGTTGGATATAGCCTCTACATTTTATAGGAAATTTTTACTGAGAAAACTGGAAGACTGGGAAGCTGATAACCAGGTCATATCCCCATAACAAGTTCATTTCAGGAAGGGCCAAAATATCATTGCACTTTGCACCATCAAGCCACAGATTGTGTAACCGGTTCCACTAAACATCTATATGCAGCCTTTGATGTCCTTGCAGCTGCCTTTGACTCGACAGAGAAAGTCTCAGATCTAAATTGGCAAGTACTAATATCAACAAACGTCTTTTGCTTCTAATAAGGGAACCCCATAGTAATGTATCATCTAAAATAATAGTAGGTATTGCAAGTTCCTTGACAGACAGTATCTCAGTAGCCAGAGGCATAAAACAGGATTGTGTTCTTGCCCCCTTCCTTTTCAGCCTCTACATTAATGACATCACTAAGAGTCTTCCAGATGCTGGCCTCTTTCCTCCCCACCTTGGCTCATGAAAGATGCCAGTCCTTCTTTATGCTGATGATATGGTCTTGCATTGATTTAAGAAGGTCTGTCCATGCTTAATGACTTTAGTAAAGAAGAGCTTTTAAAAATAAACTATTTGAAGGCCAAGGTGATGGTCTATGGAAAATGATGCTGTATTTCTCGCTGGTCAGTGAATGGGTCCCCAGTTGATCAATGCTGAACCTTTAAATATATGGGTATGACTTTTAGTGACACATTCTCCTGGAAGGCACACAAATCAACAGCCCTCTGGTCAATGGGGCAATTCTCTAATTTTACCATTCCAAAAGGGGTTTCCAGATAGACCTGGCTTTAAAGCACTTTCAGAATAACTTCGTTATGGCATGGAGGTTTGGAGATGGAATGATGCCCTAATTGCAAACCTGGAGAGAACCAAAAAAGTGTTTTTGACAAGGTTATTAGTATTACCTCCTAATACCCCAGCTGCATTGCTGAGAACCAAATCGGGCCTCCCTTCTCTTCAGGCATGTTCACACAAAGCCTTTCTTAATTACTGGCACAAATTGAAGAGAGCCCCAGTAGGTCATCTTTCAAGCATTTATTTCTCCATAAGCCTAAAAGATCCTAAATGGCAATTCAATTATAACAAAATGCTTCAAATATATAATTTGCCAGATGTTGTCAGAGAAGCCTTTCAGGCCAACTTTAATGGTAGGGCACACATATATATACATGATGCTGCTTTAGATGGGCAAGTCATACTAGAAACTAAAATTTCTCCTTCATGTAAATCAGTTAAACTGGATCATCTTAGGGCACAGTATCTGTCCAAGATTTCCTTTAAAAAATGCTTAGCTTTTACATCCATTCATTTTCAAACAATGCAAACAGCTATGCTTGAAGGTCACTACTCCCAAACACCAGTTGCTCAGTGCCTCTGCATATGCAGTCCTGTGCATTATTTGTTGGCCTGTCCACTTTACTCAGCTCCAAGGAAGAAATTCTTAGGTACAATCTTGGCGAATTTAGGCCTTAGCACCTTGATGGAAAAAGTAATATCTTTACTTGCAGGTGTGGAGCCAGAGATTTCATATAAGGTTGCCCATTTTGCCCTAGCAGCAAAGAAAATTTGAGCCAAGCTAGTTTCAGTACAGGTCACTTAAGACTTTAATTAGTATTCAATAGACATTTCTGGGAGTTTTTCCTTATCTTATGAAATAAGTTTTAAAATGTAATTTTTATAATGCCTTAATCTAGTTTTACTGTACTGTATTTTATTATATATTATTCCAATCACTTGTAATGGCCATTGACCCTATGCAATAAAATTGAACTGAACTGAACTAAAAGGGATCCAGAGGGGGACCAAGATATTACAGGCCAGTCAGCCTAATGAGGGGGACCAAGATATTACAGGCCAGTCAGCCTAAAGGAATGATTCACCAGGAATCTCGTAGAAAAAATGGTGTGGCCTTTATAGTCAACAAGAGAGTGCAAAAGGCAGTACTGGGATACAATCTCAAAAATGACAGAATGATTTCTGTCCGATTCCAAGGCAAACCATTCAACATCACAGTAATTCAAGTGTATGCCCCAACCACTGATGCAGAAGAGGCTGAAGTGGACCGGTTCTATGAAGACCTACAACACCTCCTAGAACTAACACCAAAAAATGATGTCCTCATCATCATAGGGGACTGGAATGCTAAAGTAGGAAGTCAAAAGGTAACTGGAATAACAGACAAGTTTGGCCTTGGAAAGCAAAATGAAGCAGGGCAAAGGTTAACAGAGTTTTGTCAAGAGAACACACTGGTCATAGCGAACACCCTTTTCCAACAACCTAAGAGGCGACTCTACACATGGACATCACCAGATGGGCAACACCGAAATCAGATTGACTATATAATTTGCAGTCAAAGATGGAGAAGCTCTATCCAGTCAGTAAAAACAAGACCTGGAGCTGACTGTGGTTCAGATCATGAGCTACTCATTGCAAAATTCAGACTTAAACTGAAGAAAATTGGGAAAACCACGAGGCCATTCAGGTTTGACCTAGATCGCATCCCTGATGAATATACAGTAGAGGTGAAGAATAGATTCAAGGGTCTGGATTTGATAGATAGAGTGCCTGAAGAACTATGGACAGAGGTTCGTGACATCGTACAGGAGGCAGCAATCACCACCATCCCAAAGAAAAAGAAATGTAAGAAAGCAAAGTGGCTTTCTGATGAGGCTTTACAAATAGCAGAGGAAAGAAGGAAAGCGAAAGGCAAAGGCGAAAAGGAAAGATTTACCCAACTGAACGCAGATTTCCAGAGAACAGCAAGGAGAGATAAGGAGGCCTTCCTGAATGAACAGTGCAAAGTAATAGAAGAAAACAATAGAATGGGAAGGACTAGAGATCTCTTCAAGAAAATTGGAGAAATCAAGGGAGCGTTCCATGCAAAGCTGGCCATGATAAAGGACAAAAACGGTAGGGACCTAACAGAAGCAGAAGAGATTAGGAAAAGATGGCAAGAATACACAGAAGAACTATACAAGAAAGACCTCGATGTCCTTGACAACCACGACGGTATAATCACTGACCTCGAGCCAGACATCCTGGAATGTGAAGTTAAATGGGCCTTAGAAAGCATTGCTAACAACAAAGCTAGTGGAGGTGATGGTATTCCAGCTGAGCTATTCAAAGTCTTAGAAGATGATGCTGTTAAAGTGCTGCACTCCATTTGCCAGCAAATTTGGAAAACGCAACAGTGGCCACAGGATTGGAAAAGATCAGTATACATTCCAATCCCAAAGAAGGGCAATGCCAAGGAATGTTCAAACTATCGCACAATTGCACTCATATCACACGCTAGCAAGGTCATGCTCAAGATCCTACAAGCTAGGCTTCAACAGTACGTGGATAGAGAACTACCAGAAGTACAAGCTGGGTTTCGAAGAGGTAGAGGAACTAGAGATCAAATTGCCAACATTCGCTGGATTATGGAGAAAGCAAGAGAGTACCAGAAAAATATCTACTTCTGCTTCATTGACTATGCTAAAGCTTTTGACTGTGTGGATCACAACAAACTATGGCAGGTCCTTAAAGAGATGGGAGTACCAGACCACCTCACATGTCTCTTGAGAAACCTGTATAAGGGCCAAGAAGCGACAGTTAGAACCGGATATGGAACAACTGATTGGTTCAGCATAGGAAAAGGAGTACGACAAGGATGTATATTGTCACCTTGCTTATTTAATATATATGCAGAGTACATCATGCGAAATGCTGGCCTGGATGAATCACAAGCGGGAATTAAGATTGCTGGGGAAAAGATCAACAACCTCAGATATGCAGACGATACCACTCTAATGGCAGAAAGTGAAGAGGACCTAAAGAGCCTCTTGCTCAGGGTAAAAGAGGAGAGCGCAAAAGTGGGCTTGAAGCTCAACATCAAAAAAACTAAGATCATGGCATCCGGCCCCATCACTCCTTGGCAAATAGAAGGGGAAGTCGTGGAAGTAGTGACAGACTTCACGTTCCTGGGATCCCAGATCACCGCAGACTGTGACTGCAGCCATGAAATTAAAAGACGCCTGCTCCTTGGGAGGAAAGCGATGGCGAACCTAAACAGCATGATAAAAAGTAGAGACATCACCCTGCCAACAAAAGTCCGCATGGTCAAAGCAATGGTATTCCCAGTAGTCATGTATGGCTGCGAGAGTTGGACTATAAGGAAGGCCGAGCGCCGAAGAATAGATTCTTTTGAACTATGGTGCTGGAGAAGACTCTTGAGAGTCCCTTGGACTGCAAAAAGATCAAATCAGTCAATCCTAAAAGAAATCAACCCTGACTGTTCCCTGGAAGGCCAGATAATGAAACTGAAGCTCAAATACTTTGGCCACCAAATGAGAAGGGAGCACTCCCTGGAGAAGACCCTGATGCTGGGAAAGATTGAAGGTCAAAGAAGACGGGGACGGCAAAGGATGAGATGGTTAGACAGTGTCATCGATGCAACGAACATGAAATTGAGCCAGCTTCAGAGGACGGCGGAAGACAGGAGGGCCTGGCGGGAGATGATCCATGGGGTCACGAAGAGTCGGACTCGACTGTGCGACTGAACAACAACAACAACAATGTAAAGGCTCTATGGTGCGAAGGCCAGACTAAGTTGTGGAGATAATGGGCCATCTGGCTGTATTGAATTGGGAGATTTAACTGAGCCTGAGAAAAAGTGTTTTGGTGGGAAAATCTGCCTCACATGTAGAAGTAGGGGTCCATTGTATGCATCACTTTACATCTGGCCCTATTGAATTGGGAGATTTAACTGAGCCTGAGAAAAAGTGTTTTGGTGGGAAAATCTGTCTCACATGTAGAAGTAGGGGTCCATTGTATGCATCACTTTACACTTACCGACATTGAGCTTCATTTGCCACATTGCCCACTCACTCTGTTTGTGGAGGTCCTTTAGAAACTCTTCATGGTCAGCCTTGGTTTTCACCAGCCTGAATAATTTTGTGTCATCTGCAAACTTGGCCACTACACTTTCCCCCCATTCTGACTGAACAGCCTCTTAGTAGCATATTTTATTAATAGAAATATAACGTTCTGTTTGTCTCACCCTTTGATAGAGAAGTTATTTGGCTTTTGCCTCGGCCAGAGATTTATTGTAGCTAAGCAGGAGCCCTCTTATAAATCTCTTTGGAAATGACACTTGACATGAAGTGGTTAAGACGCTGAACTGCAGGCTGTGGAAGGTCAGTAGTTCAGCAGTTCAAGACCCGAGTGTGCCGCATGACGGAGTGAGCTCCCGTCTCTAGTTCCAGCTCCTGCTAACCTAGCAGTTCAAAAGCAAGAAATTGCAAGTAGATAAACAGATACCACTTTGGTGGGAAGGTGGGAAGGTAACAGCGTTCCGTGCATCTTGGTGTTTAGTCATGCCGGCCACATGACCACGGAAACGTCTTCAGACAGCGCTGGCTCTTCGGCTTTGAAACGGAGATGAGCACCGTACCCCTAGAGTCGGATTCGACTGGCTTTTGAGCAAGGGAACCTTTACCTTTACCTTTTATTTCTGGCACTAGATTCAGCTTCACTTTACATATTTCTTAGCCTCAATCCTGGTTTGATGCAGAATCTTATGCAGTTAAAAGGCAGATTCGGTCTGCATATAAAGAATTTCGTAGTTCGAATAACTATGATAAATTAAAGATTTTTATCATGATTTTTAATCAGAATTTTATCATGATTTTATCCTTAATAAATAGATGCTGTTTTATGACAGGAAATGGTCTGAATGGCCTAGAACTGGGGGTGAGTAGTGTAGAGTGTTGATTTTATTGAACAGGCACAGATGGGTTAGGAATAGGCAGGGGATGAGAAACTGAGATAAATTGTGTTGTTTATACACATTATAATATTTTGAACAGGTAACAGGTAACCTTTTTTCTTCGAGTCTCAACTATGTGATCCTAAACTACTCCAAGCATTAAAATAAAACAAGAAGTTGTATCTTCTTATACAAACAATAGTGTAACTTTTTCCTGTCCTAACATCTCTCCTCAAATTTGGTTTGATTATTACAGCACAATCTTTGATGCTCCTGATAATATCTTACTAGACACCGATAACACCATCCCAGCAGACATTCCCAACTGGCCTCCGGTAACTGTGGATGAAGTGTTTGATTTGATCTCAGAATTAAAACTAGGCAAGGCTCCAGGCCCTGATGGGATCCTAGCAGAAGTTTTCCCCCGAACACCCTAACTGGTGGTCTTTAGCCTTAACTAATCTGTTCACTTTAATTAATCAATCTGGAAAGATTCCCCAGTCATGGCTGAATTCTATTATCATTCCTATTTTTAAAAAAGGAAATCCTAATTGCCCAGAAAGTTACAGGCCAATCAGTCTTTTATCTATAATAGGCAAGTTATATGCCAAATTTCTAGAAAGACGGTTATTAGGCACATAGAGAGAAAAAGCCTGCTAAGGGGAAATCAGTATGGCTTTTGCAAAGGGAAAGCAGGCTGACTTAGTCATCCTGGCTCTTCCACCCAGGGACCATGGGGTGCACTCTTTCTGTATTGGAGCTGCAACAGTGGCTGCAGAAACTGGGATCTGGGATATTGGATGCTGGTGATCCTTCTCGTACAAGACCTACATCTGTCTTCAGTTTAGGCTGGTTGCTAACTCCCTGTTTTTCAGCAGCCTTAGCCTTAGGCATTGCAATGCCATCTGGATAATCAGTCATTGCATTGTTTTCTGGGTGGGGACCTATGCAGCGTCTTCCAAATTGGTGGTGGGGGTTTCCTTGGACCTCGGCAATGGCCTTCAGATCACCTGGATAATTCACGGAGGAATGTGTTGGGATGCTCTTCTTTCTACCATTTCACAAGTTTCCGCTTGGATGCTCCACAGGATACTATTGTCATCCATCTAGGCAAAACAACTTTCCAGGCTGGAAGGAGGTTAACCTCACCACCTCCATGGTTACAGACTTACAGCTGACACTTATCTCCAGACTTTCAAATACAAAGCTGAGATGGCCTGAGCTTCTGAAGCACTCAGAATAGTGATGGTTGTCCACCTCTCTGAGTGGGGTGGGACATTTGGCTTCATGGGTTTACAACAGGTTGCTTTGTTGGCTGCAGTCACAGGACTTTGCTGGGAGCTGGGTGGGTCGCCTGGCTCTTGCAGCTGTTTGGGCATTGGAATTGAGCCATTTGGGGGGAGGCTGTGTCTGCAAGCCCACCTCCCCCATTTTGGGGACTCCCTTAAGGGGTCTTGGGGGTGGAGTCATTCAGCAGCATGCCCAGCTCAGGTAATGTCAGCTGGTTATTACCTCCAGGTGGCAAGGGAACCACAGAGCAGCTTGTACCCATGGGGGATCCCGGGGCTCGCCACTTAATAGTTTCTCTTCCTCAGCAGATGGGCTGCGGTGATGGGGTTATGTTGGGTGGTAGGCAGGCTGCCCAATGCTGGATCCGTCCCCATGCTTTGCCAATGCTCCTGTGGTTGTATTCAATAAAGTTGTGGCCTATTTTCCCCATTGGGTGTGTGTTGGTGTTCTCCCTTGCCCCTGCTCCCTTTCCTTTCCCCATGGTCCACAATGTATGCTTGTGCGCACACACGCTATTTAAACCACAGCAATACTATTGTACATCACCTTGAAACCAAGATGAGCATTTCCTGTTTTCACCACAATCTTCAGAGCTCAAATATACAAACTATTCCACTGCTAGCTAAATGAAAAAATGAACTAATTTTCTGTTTGACAAAATGTACAATTTAATCATCATTTCAGTGACTATGATAGCATTTGTTTTGCCTTCCAAGAGTACTGTGAAACATGAATAGAACTAGAAAGAGAAGAGACCCAGCCTAATGGTGATTATATTTTCTGAGCAATATATTGTTCCTACAAGATTAGAAACCTGAGCCATCTCTTCCCTATAAACCTAATTAAACTATAGCTCAATTAAATTTATAATTCTAGCCCCAAAATCTTTGCTTCCAGAGTAACAATGTGAAAAAATAGTAAACCTGGAAACCTGTTCATATTTCTTAATTTATTTGAAATATAATTTATGTGTTGAGAATTCCTGCTCCAATTTTTTTTAATTTAAAAGTGCCCCTTTAAAAAAAGATAATGTTATCTTGCTCATGCAATTTTGGTAGTGGCAGTTTAAAAAAAAATCTTTTGCTGATTTATAATATCATGGTGGGGTTATTTTATATTAAACTATTTTGTATTCTTGCATGGAAAACCATATTGTAGCTTTGAGTAACAAAATAAATGAATCTCTATCAATGTCCATTCAATCTATTTTAATAGCAAAAGAAATTAATATAAATAAACTAAAATATATTGCTATGTTTGGAAACCATAACATTCATTGCCTGCAGAAAAAAGATGTTCAGTTCTATTCAAGTGACCCAGGACTCTTCCAACCACACATACTGAGAGTATGATATGTGCAGTCACTATCTTAAGTAACTTTGGCTAAATACAGATTTCCCATGCGGGTACATCTTTCATTTACATAAACGAGTGCTACTGTTAATGGATGCTGTACCCATATGGAAAATCCATGAATTACTCAATTTAGGAAGGGGTTGTGGCTCAATAGTAGGGCAACTTGGCATGCAGAAAGTCGCAATCCGTGGCATCGCTAGTTAAAATCATCTGGTAGCAGGTGATGTGAAAGACCTCTACCTGAAACCCTGGAGAGCTGCTGCCAGTCTGAGTAGATTCATACTGACCTTGATGGGAACAATGGTCTGATCCACAATAAACCAGCTTCATATGTCCATGTCTCCATGACATCCCTTGTTATGCTGTCCAGATACAGAACACAAGCAGAATATAATATGTTATAGAGCAGAAGACAGCACGTAGTACTATCCGACAGCTTGGACAAATAAACAATCACACAAATATATATCTAAACCTATAACTCTGTCTTGTCTCTCTAATTTCCAACAGTCTTCTACGTGCAGATACTTATTTCCACAGATAGGGGGCATACTTACCCAAACAAGTTTTTCTGCAAACTTGGGTGACCCCTCCAGGTTTGCAGAAAAATCTGAAAACTTAAAAAAAATACATTGGGGGATTTTGTTGTTATTCAGTTGCACAGTTGATTCCAACTCTTCACAACCCCATGGACCACATCACACCAGGCCCTCCTGTCTTCCATTGTGCTCCGCAGTTTGCTTAATTTCATGTTTGTTGCATCTATGACACTGTCTAACCATTTCATCCTTTGCTGTCCCCTTCTTCTGTTACCTTCAATCTTTCCCAACATCAAGGTCTTCTCCAGTGAGTACTCCCTTCTGATTTGGTGGCCAAAGTATTTGAGCTTCAGTTTCAGTATCTGGCCTTCTAGGGAACAGTTACGGTTGACTTCTTTTAGGATTGACTGATATGATCTCCTTGCAGTCCAAGGGACTCTCAAGAGTCTTCTCCAGCACCATAATTTGAAAGCATCTATTATTTGGCGCTCGGCCTTCCTATGGTCCAACTCTTGCAGCCATGCATCACTACTGGGAATACTATTGCTTTGACTATACAGACTTTTGTTGGCAGGGTGATGTCTCTACTTTTTATTATGCTGTCTAGGTTTGCCATTACTTTCCTCCAAAGGAGCAGGTGTCTTTTAATTTCATGGCTGCAGTCACCATCTGCAGTGATCTTGGATCCCAGGAATGTGAAGTCTGTCACTGCTTCCATGACTTCCCCCTTCTATTTTCCAAGGAGTGATGGCGCCGGATGCCATGATCTTCGTTTTGGGGGTTTTTTTTAGTTTTTTATTGCACAAATAATCACAAACAGTAAAAATTATGTTCAACTAATTAACAGAAACTATCAAGAAATAATATCCAGTTTCAAATGCTTATATTATTTCTATTATATTTCAAAAGTTAAAAATTGATCTATATAGATCCGGCATTTAAAAAAAAATTCACCAGGGTCGCGAAGAGTCGGACTCGACTGTGCGACTGAACAACAACAACAACAGGTTTAATATTCAACTGTTCAGTTATCTTTGTCATTATGTAATGTTCCCATAATTTTCTATGCTACAAAGAGAACGGAGGAGCTATCAGACTTTTCCAGCAATGAGCTATGGTCATTTTGGCTATTGTCAGTAATATTGTGATTGTTACCCTTTGTTGATATGGGCACATTTTGTCTATCTTATAACTTAAAAATAAGATTCAAGTGTCAGCTCAAGAGTATGACCTGTAATTAGAGCTATTTTTGTATAATTATATATTTTGTATAATTATATAATGGGCAGTAAGATGAAGGCGTAGTAGGGTTTGGGCATAACTATCATTGTTGCTGATGACCAAGACGGTGGCAATAGGCCAGTCTCCAAAATCTGGTTAGAGGTCTCCGCTAATGGTTGGGCTAAAAGATGAGCATATTTTTATAAAATTCACTTATAAAGCCATCTGGGCCTGGTGATTTTTTTATTTTCAACTTTTGAATTGATTCCAGCAGTTCTTTTGATGTAATGGGCTTTTCTAATAAATCTACATGTACTTTTTCCAAATTAGTGAGGGGATTGAAGGTTAAATATTTCTCAATTAGAACTCTATTTGGATTTTCTGAGGTGTATAATTTTGAATAAAAAGTTTTTAAAATATTCATAATTGCTGATGTATTTGTAACGATTTGCCTGATTTATCCTTTAGTCGATAAATCATATTTGCACCCTTCTTCTGTTTAACCCTTCTAGCCAAAAGTTTTAAATTTTAGGTGTATTATGTCAATGCCGCTGCTTAAGATATAAAATATTACTTTTAATCTTTTCCATTTCCAGATATTCCAAGGATCGTCTTTCTTTAAGTAGCAATTGAAATGGTTTTTTGCTCCCTCTAGAATGGCTCATGGAATAAAAAGTATAATCCCATTCTTGTGGGTGAAAATGTAGTCATACATCTGTTAGATGGTATTTTGAGAGAAATGAGGGAAGTTTGGTGATACCTATCTTTCTTTTAGATTTACTATTAAACCAAGATTTATCCAATTTTTTATTTATAATATAATTAAGACCTCCTCCTAGTATTACTAGTCCTTCTTTGAAGGTGTCTAATAATTCCAATGTCTCTCCAATAAATTTTACCTGATCACAGTTTGGGGCATAAAGAGATGCTAAAGTTACTATTTGCTCATCAAGTTTCCCCTTTATGAACAAATATCTACCCAAGCTATCCCTTTGGGTTGCTGTAATACAAAAACTAACACTAGATGACAATAATATCACAACCCCTCTTGATTTTGAAATTCCCCCACTTGAAATTGCTGTTGAAACTTAGAATTATTAAATATAGGGTGTTCAGATTGCTTCAAAAGGGTTTCCTGTAAAAAAAATATCAGGATAAAGTTTGATCAAATTTGTATACCCACATTTTCTCTTAACGCGATTATTTAAACCATGGACATTGAGTGTCACAATTTTAAACCTTTTAAAGACTGAGGCATTTTATCCTTGAATTTAGCTGTCTTAATGGTTGAAGGGTTCTGATGATTTTCCTTGGAGTACTGGGAAGGAGAAGAATTTATGAGTGATTCAGCTGTAGCCACTTGTATAGAATCATTGGCATCAAATTGTACACAGCCATTATCAGCATCCCCTGCTTTATCTTTTAATTCCCGCAGCATAATTGGTTGTTCATGTCTTTCATCTTGTGCTGCAGAAAAGTCCATCAGCATGGGGGGCTGATGTACAGCAGCTTGGATCAATATCTCTGTTGGCATTCTGGAACAGTATGACCTGTAATTAGAGCTATTTTTGTATAATTATATATTTTGTATAATTATATAATGGGCAGTAAGATGAAGGCGTAGTAGGGTTTGGGCATAACTATCATTGTTGCTGATGACCAAGACGGTGGCAATAGGCCAGTCTCCAAAATCTGGTTAGAGGTCTCCGCTAATGGTTGGGCTAAAAGATGAGCATATTTTTATAAAATTCACTTATAAAGCCATCTGGGCCTGGTGATTTTTTTATTTTCAACTTTTGAATTGATTCCAGCAGTTCTTTTGATGTAATGGGCTTTTCTAATAAATCTACATGTACTTTTTCCAAATTAGTGAGGGGATTGAAGGTTAAATATTTCTCAATTAGAACTCTATTTGGATTTTCTGAGGTGTATAATTTTGAATAAAAAGGTTTTTAAATATTCATAATCGCTGATGTATTTGTAACGATTTGCCTGATTTATCCTTTAGTCGATAAATCATATTTGCACCCTTCTTCTGTTTAACCCTTCTAGCCAAAAGTTTTAAATTTTAGGTGTATTATGTCAATGCCGCTGCTTAAGATATAAAATATTACTTTTAATCTTTTCCATTTCCAGATATTCCAAGGATCGTCTTTCTTTAAGTAGCAATTGAAATGGTTTTTTGCTCCCTCTAGAATGGCTCATGGAATAAAAAGTATAATCCCATTCTTGTGGGTGAAAATGTAGTCATACATCTGTTAGATGGTATTTTGAGAGAAATGAGGGAAGTTTGGTGATACCTATCTTTCTTTTAGATTTACTATTAAACCAAGATTTATCCAATTTTTTATTTATAATATAATTAAGACCTCCTCCTAGTATTACTAGTCCTTCTTTGAAGGCGTCTAATAATTCCAATGTCTCTCCAATAAATTTTACCTGATCACAGTTTGAAGCATAAAGAGATGCTAAAGTTACTATTTGCTCATCAAGTTTCCCCTTTATGAACAAATATCTACCCAAGCTATCCCTTTGGGTTGCTGTAATACAAAAACTAACACTAGATGACCATAATATCACAACCCCTCTTGATTTTGAAATCCCCCCACTTGAAATTGCTGTTGAAACTTAGAATTATTAAATATAGGGTGTTCAGATTGCTTCAAAAGGGTTTCCTGTAAAAAAAATATCAGGATAAAGTTTGATCAAATTTGTATACCCACATTTTCTCTTAACGCGATTATTTAAACCATGGACATTGAGTGTCACAATTTTAAACCTTTTAAAGACTGAGGCATTTTATCCTTGAATTTAGCTGTCTTAATGGTTGAAGGGTTCTGATGATTTTCCTTGGAGTACTGGGAAGGAGAAGAATTTATGAGTCATTCAGCTGTAGCCACTTGTATAGAATCATTGGCATCAAATTGTACACAGCCATTATCAGCATCCCCTGCTTTATCTTTTAATTCCCGCAGCATAATTGGTTGTTCATGTCTTTCATCTTGTGCTGCAGAAAAGTCCATCAGCATGGGGGGCTGATGTACAGCAGCTTGGATCAATATCTCTGTTGGCATTCTGGTGTACTGTTTTTAATAATTGGTTCCTCTATTGCTACATTTTTTGTTTTGGTACAGTCTGGGGTATTTTTAAGTAGATTTATTCTCATCGTTTCCAGTCTGTAATCATTCTTTGATCTGTAGTTGTTAAATCCTTTTAAAAAATCAACAATTGATGATTGTGAGAATAGAGAGAAACTAGAGATCATGTGACTAAATAATAACATGGTCAAGGGGACATGGGAAGACAATAGTTGTTTTATTGATATAAGTTGGTGGTGGGGTTTTGTGTCTGTGTTTACTTTTTTTGTGTTAAAAAACTCAATAAAAACTGTTAAAAAAATACTTAGTGTCTTTGGAGCCGCAGATTCTGCCATCTATCTCTGTTACCGCCCAAACCGGAAGTCATCTTTTTTTTTTAATGTTGAGTTTCAAGCCAACTTTTGCGCTCTCCTCTTTCACCCTCAGCAAGAGGCTCTTTAGGTCCACTTTCTCCCATTATATGAGATTCTTGATGTCCTTTTCCGATGCTAAACCAATCAGTTGCTCCATATCTGGTTCTGACTGTCACTTCTTGACCTTTATACAGGTTTCTCATGAGACATGTGAGGTGGTCTGGTACTCCCACCTCTTTAAGGACTTGCCATAATTTGGTGTTAGTTCTATGAGGTGTTGTAGGTCTTTAAAACATTATAAACTTATTGTGATTGTTTCTTTTTTCTTTATCTCATAATACCTTACAGCGATGTTATCAGTGCAGGACAAACAAATGCATGTATCTCTAGTCATCACTGTGTGAAACCTGTGAAATGGCCTGAAGGAGATATAAATCCTCATGAGGAACAATGCATATGATCTGAAATGCAAGAAGAAGTGATGCTGCCCTTTGCCTTCTCTACACTGCGTCTCTGAAACTGCAGGAGAAACAGAAAAACCTCTGCAGTAATTAATGTATCTTAAATGGAAGGCATTTCCATTCTGTGAACTCTTGAAAAAGCAACCTGTTTAATCCACATTTCCTGCTATCCTGTCTCAGCTAGATCTGAGTCCAGTAGCACCTTAGAGACCAACAAGATTTTCAGGGTATAAGCTTTTGAGAGTCAAAGCTCCCTTCATCAGATACAAGTTTAAATAGAGATATCTGAGTCCTAGTCAGCTGGCCAGAGATGTGCATGAAAGAAGGAAACCAGGATGCAGAGATACAATGCACATTGTAATCAGCTTGATTAGAGCAGAGGGGAAATGCTTGGGGGCAAAAAATCAGCATCAGTCGTGAGATAAGAATCCTATGTTCCTATTCAGCCCTAGAGGGTAGTTCCATTGTTATAAATCTGTGAATGAACTCAAATTCAGCAATCTCAGGTTGTAATCTCCCTTTGAAATGTCTCTATTTGAGGATTGTTGCTTTTACATCAGCAATGGAATGACCTGGAATATTAAAGTTTTCTCCGCTTGTTTTGGGGAGTTGTGATTTGTAATGTATTTATGTCCATTTATTCTTTTGTGTAAGGACTGACCTGTTTGCCCAATGTAAAGAGTTGAAGGGTGTTAATGATTTGTGATGGCATATATAACATTGGAAGATGAAAAAGTGAAAGAACCTGAGATGTTATGGCCAGTGTTGTTATTTCTGGTTTCAAAGGTACATTTTAAAAATCATCCAACAGAGAGAACTGTAGCAGAACTAGTAGTTCAGACATCTTTTAAAAATGATGAGAGTGGATGCGTTAATTCAAACAACTAACGTGGTGGGAAACTAGCTTTGAAAACCCATGCACACGCAAAAACAAAACAAACTCTCTGCTGAATCACCCATACTGGTGGCTGCAAGCAATAAAAAAATCATAAACTGGAGACTGTAAAAGATAAGTTCTACTTTAAAAATGATTCATTGTCCAAGACAATCATACATTTAATTTGATTGAAGAGTAAATATCTATGCCATTAGGCTCTGCACACTGTACATATGCAAAAACTGCTAATGTCTGCTTGTACGAGTGTGTGCTGTGTTTGGTGAGAAGCCACCAACTGAACTCAGTTGAGCAGTTTGGTGATATCTTGATATGGTCATCTGTAAATTGGTGGCAAGACTATGCATGGCCATCCTGATGGAAACCAAACTCAAAGGATTTAGATCATTCCTGTTCAGCAATGTTCTATACAAGTATATCTAATGAAGAATGCACATTAAGTGCACTTTTCCAAAAATAAGAGATATTTTCGAAATATCAGACCAGTTTATCTCATGATACTGGAGTTTTATTGCATCAGAGTTTTACTGGAATTAATGCTGTCTGCAGCTACAGAGATTGTGGTCACCAGTTTTATGCCTCTGTTCTGACAGGGATTTGTTCCAAAACTGTAGTCTTAGAATGTCAAATCTCAAGCAAATAAGCAATCCACCCACATCCTTGAAATGCTAAAGAATGTTTCTGCTAAGTATATAAACAAACAAATACACACAGACATGAGTGACATTCGTGCTTATGCACTCAATCCTCTGTTATGTGAGATTTTGCATCTTTGGGTTTATTTGCTCTCGATAAAGGACACTGAATCTTAATGCCTCGTGTGGATCATTCTACATCAATATTTGTGCAATTAATTCTACCTAGACAAGCCAACAGAATGCCTCTATAAATATTTACTACACCTTTTCTTCAGCCTGGAGAAATAAACAGAAATTTAACATTGCAACCACACAAAAGTTTTTTTACACATTTCCCCCTGCTCTGACCTTTTCACAAACTACATTTCTGAGAATGTTATACTATAGGCATTTGAGTAATTAGATACAGTAGAGTTTGGAACCCCCAGAAATAGCCTCCCTGGTGTCTTTCCAGTGATATCTGAATTATTTTGATGGGAGTAAGGTCCTGTGGCTACTTCAGCTTTTTATCTGAGCATTGCTACTCACTTAGGAAGAAGACAATCACTAAATCACATTGAATTCTGTGTTGGATTAAATTCAACAGTGGACTTTGCATGTCAATAAATAGTTGTTCCCTTATATTGGGAGGGGTAGCAAATATAGTATTACTTTACTCTGCTCTGGTTTGACTTCACCTAAAGTACTGTGTTCAGTTTTGGGCACCACAATTTAAGAAGGATATACACAAGTTGGAACATGTCCAGAGGAGGGCAACGAAGATGGTGAGGGGTCTGGAGACCAAGTCCTATGAAGGAAGGTTGAAGGAGCTTGTTATGTTTAGTCTGGAGAGGAGATGATTGAGAGGTGATATGATAACCATCTTCAAGTACTTGAAGGGCTGTCATATAGAGGATGGTACAGAGTTGATTTCTGTTGCCCCAGAAGGTCAGACCAGAACCAATGGACTGAAATTAAATCCAAAGAGTTTTCGGCTAAATATTAGGAGGAACTTCCTGACAGAGTGATTCCTCAGTGGAACAGGCTTCCTCGAGAGGTGGTGGGCTCTCCTTTGTTGCAGGTTTTCAAACAGAGCTAGATGGCCAACTGTCGGCAATGATGATTCTGTGAACTTAGGCAGATCATGAGAGGGATGGCAGGAAGGGATGCCTCAGTTCTTGTGGCCTTTTCTTACACACACAGGGAAATGCTGATTGCCACACTGGGGTAAGGGAGCAATTTTTCTCCAGGCCTGTTTGGCTGGAGATCCTGGAAGGTTTTTGTCATCTTCTGCATGTGGAACAGTGGTCACTGGGAGTGTGTGTGGGGGAGGTATTTGAATTTCCTGCATTCTGCAGGGGTTGGACTAGATGACCCTGGAGGTACCTTCCAATTCTGTGATTCTATGATTGTATGATTGTATGATTTTTCAAATGGGTTGATGTGAAATGAATGTGCTCACAATGCTTTTGATAATGCATAGACATTTGACTGTCCCTTGACCAGAGTCATTCAGTTTTTAGAATCCTGTGGATCCAGTAGACACTATACACTTGAACTTCCAAAAGGCTTTTGACGAAACACTTAGCAGTCATGGGATAAGAGCATGCGTCCTTTTATGGATTAAAATGGTTAAACAACAGGAATGAGGGAATAGAAAAAATGGGCAGTTCTCACAATGGAGGGAAGTGAGCAGTGTCACAAGTATTGACATTTGGACTTTGAGGTGAGCAGGGAATTGACCAAGTTTTTGGATGATATCAAAGTATTCAGGATGATGAAAACTGAGGCAAATTGAAAATCTATAAAAGGATATTTCTAAACTGAGTGAATTGGCAACTTCTGGCATAATAAGCTCAATAATATATGTATTAGTGAATGGTGGTACACATTGGCACAGAAAATCCTAACTATAAATTTATGTTAATGGGTTCTGAACTGGCTGAGATCAAGATTGAAAGAAATCTTGGAGTTGTGGTAGATAGCTCAATGAAAATGTCCAATGTATATGACAATGCTGGGAAAGGCAAACACCATTCAGGGGATTATTAGAAAAGAGAGAGAATAAAACAGCCAATATTGTAATGCTGTTGTAAAAAGCAATGGTGTACCTACATTTCAAATATTGTGTACAGTTACGGTCACCAGATCTCAAAAAGTACCTTGCAGAGCTGGGAAAATGTACGGAAAAAAGGTATCCAAATTAATAAAATAATTGCATTAAATAAAGGCTGAACTGTTGTGGATAGAGATGGGCATTGTTATGCATTGTAAGGCAGAATCTCTTTGATGTGCCCGGGGCTTGTAACCCCAAATGCCTGTAATTCTGTTTTCCTTGCTATGTAGAGGCTATGTGCCTATGGGAGGGGGGGAGCTGACTGTTAGTTCTGGTGGGCAAATACTGTGGGGTGATTCAGTCCTGAGCTTTAGTGCCTTACTTGAATTCCCTATATTTGCAACCTTCAGGCGTTCAACTTCAGTCCTAACAATAGATGTGTCCAGGATGGTATCTATCAACTGTCTCAATAAAGTTAGCTTTCTTCAAACTGACTGGTGTTGAGACCTGATTTAACCAAGGTCTTGACACTGGCAGCCTGTGGGGAGTTGCCCAATCAGGAAACTCCAAAGGGGATCCCCGTACCCAACTCTGAACCACAAGGCCCGAAGGCCCCTTATGTCCCTACAGGAATGTGCCTAGGTGCTCACCATTTGCACTTTCTTACCTGCACTACACTGCCACCACCAAGGCCAAGCCTCTACTTAGTTCTTAGTGCCCACTGGACAACTGAGAGCTGCACACACTCCTTGCCATAAATCCTCTAAGAAAATGCCATTGCTCTTGTTTGATAAATGCACCCCATCTTTCCTATACAGATCCTGCATCTCAAACCATATGTCGGGGTACATAAGGAAGAGCCCCAAGCTCATCACATTCCACAGTTGGCGGTTAGCATTTCTCCTAGCCCAGTCCAAGCATCTGGGGTCCCCAAAACTATGTCAAACTTGGCAAGGCAACATTTTGGATGAAACAAGCAGCATACCAGGCCCCTTGCTCTTGATCATCTCAAGGTCAACCTTTGTTTGCTTGACTAGGACCTTGCCCTTCACCAAACCCAGGTTGTTACCTCTCAAGTATATAACCAAAATATGAGGAAGAGGACCATGCTTCTCCTCCAGTAACAGCAGAAGGAGCCCAGGCCATCGCATGCCTCTCTGGCCCCACCATTCCATTTCAGACCACTCACTAAGGCCCAACTGGGACCTGATAGGTATCCTCTTAGCCCAGTGGGTGGCCCAAAATATTGTGCTGTGGTGACAAATGGTGATTCTTCTCTTCACCTGGTGCCTGTCAGCACCTAAAATGAAAACTCAACCATTCTATTAGAAACATCTTTAAACCTTGCATTTATGCACATACAATTTGTAACAGGGAGACTTCCAACAACCTATCTTCTGAATGTCAGCTACCAGGTACTCCATAGCTGCTGCAGTGGATGCCACACTGATTCAAAGTGAATGGGTGCCAAACTGCAGGCCTCCTAAACCCAAGGATTCTGATGTAACCTACTGCAGATGTATTACCCAAAAACTCCTGCCAAGTCCCCGGTGAGTTGCGGGATCCTGAGCTCCAGGATCCAGGAGCAGAGGATAAACTGAGGCTTGTGCTTAAGATGTGGAACCCTGGGCCACTTCACCACTGCCTGCCCATGTGAGAAGAGTCCTGGTGGAGTGAAGAAAGAGGACCACAAGGACAAGAAGAGCAAGCTCGTGCATCACCACTCCAAACCAACTAAGGCCCTTTAGAAGGCACCTCGTCCAGTGAGGAGGAAGCACCACAACTGGCAGGAAAAGGTCGGGACCTGCTGTGAAGGCTGCTAAACAGCAGGTCTGAAAGTCTCTGGTGCCAGAATTGGTGAGAATCTCCCCCCCCCTTTTTATCTGACTGTTATGATGGTCAACCCTGTGGTAGGGACTCACATTAGAGTATGGGCCCTTATTGACTCTGAGTGCACCTGGGACTTGATTAGCCCAGCTTTGGTGACAGGCTTAGGGGCTAAAGTGCACAAGCTAGAAGAGCCACTAGTATTCTCCCAGATGGATGGTACCCCAATGAAAGGGGAAGCCTGTTGATACTGCACGGTTCACTTGCTGGTGGGGGTGGCCTACCAATGGGAACTGTGGTAATTCATAGTAAATCCCTCAGCTAAGTTCCTAATGGTCCTGGGGAGCCTGTGGCTCCAAGACAACAATTCATATGTGCAATAGAGTGCCAGAACCCTGAGTTTCCTGGATCCCCAGTGCAAGGAGCACACATGGAACCTCGAATGGGGGGAAGTGTCCCAGCCCGCAGCCAAGCGTGTGTGCCTCGCTTGGGAAGAACTGAACCTCATTCCTCCTGAGTACAGACCAGGGGTGGCCAAACTTGCTTAAAGTAACAGCCACAAATAATAAATATCAGAAGTTTGAAAGCCGCAAGACATGAACAAATATTACACACATGTTTTTATTGAAAAATATGCAAATTTTCTTTTTATTGACATTACATTAGACTGCGTGAAAGAGCCGCATGTGGCCCTTGAGCTGCAGTTTGGCCACCACTGGTACAGACACTTCGCCAGGGTCTTCTAGGAGGGAGAGGAGGATGAGCTGCCCCCTCACTGCAAGACTGACTATGTAATTGAGATAGTGCTGGAGCACAGAATGCCTAAGGGAAAATTGTATTTCATGAGTCTGGCAGAGGAGGAGTTGCGGAGATTCATTGATGAGAACTTGGCTAGGAGGTTCATCCAGCTGGCGGCTTCACTATTTGCAGCCCTGTGCTGTTCCAGAAAAAGGATAGGGGGTTGAGGCTGTGCATGGACTACCGAGGGCTAAATGCAGTATCCATGTTGAATGCCTACCCCTCATCAAAGACTTACTAGCTGAGGCCTTGCAGGACCGGATTTTTACTAAATTGGACATACGCGATGTGTACTTCCAAGTACGCATCAGGGAGGGGGACGAATATAAGACTGTATTTAACAACCCACTCAGGCAATTTGAGTACTTGGTTATGCCTTTTGGACTGGCTGAGGCCCCAGGGGTGTTTATTAACTTGATCAACAAAGTGTTGAACAAGCACTTGTACAAGAGTGTGCTGGTTTATTTGGATGATACCTTGATATATTCAAAAGATAAGGAATCACATGTGCAGCTAGTCCAGGACATGCTGAAAGCTCTCTATAAGAACCACCTGTTTGCAAAACTATCAAAGTGTGAGTTTCACAGAGAGGAATTAGATTTCCTTGGGTATTGCATTTCTGGGAAGGGCTAGGGCATGGACCCGTGCAAAGTCAAAGACATGGTAGGGTGGGAACCCCCTCAGATGAGACAGCAATTGCAATCATTCTTGGAATTCACCAATTTCTACTGCCCGTTCATCCCCAACTTCAACCAGGTCATCCTACCCCTTGTTGAAAACGAAGGGGAGGGGACCGGAGTGTAAAAAGCCAAGCAGTAAATTGCAATGGTCCCCCAAATGTCAGCAGGCATTTGACCAGCTAAAAGCATTATTCACCAAGCAATTTGTCGTACAGGTGGATGCATGAGATGTGGCTATGGAGGGGCCATTCTGCAGAGAGGGGAGGATGGTAACTTACACCCCCTGGCTTATGTTTTGGGCAGTGTGGGATAAAGAGGCCACTGCCATCAAGCTGGCCTTAATGACCTGGAGACATTGGCTGGAGGGGGCTTGGGTGCCTTTCAAGGTCTGGACTGATCATAAACTAAGGCCACTTTATTTAACATGAATGCAAGTAATGGCAAGGGCAAACAGTGAACAGTAGCACGGTCAAGGCCTGGGGCTACCATGCTCCCATCCTTACCATACAACGGACAAGACACCAAGGCCCCAGGTTGGAGCCAACTGCAAGTCGCTCACACCCGGCCGGCCCAGCGATTGGGATGCACTTTGAGGATCCCTCCAACACAACCACACAGCCTGCATGGAGGATCCGTCATGGCCATCCCCAAAGGCAGTCTGCAATCCTCATCCCTGGCTGCACAGCCGCAGGGGTAATCCTGTCAGACCCATATACTCCCGCATGGGATTGCTGATTGGTGCTTACCGAGTTGCATGAACATGAACTAAGATGTAATTCTGTCTCCACAAGGGCCAAGCCTCTGCTTAGGCCCCTGTGCCCACTCAGATACCTAAAACTAATTTAAGCCCTTGCCGCAAATCCTGAAGGAAAATGTAATTTCCTTTTTCAGAAAGGTGAATGCCATCACCCCTGTACAGCTCCAGGCAATCAATCCAAATCTGGGGGTGAGACAAATAGCGGCCCAACCCAACCATCAACATATTTCTGAGCTCCCCATTGGCCTTGCGCCAAGCTCTCTCAATCCCTTTGGGATCCAAAGCGCTACGCCATACTAGGTGCGGAATCATGGCAGACCCACACAATTACTGTGTCTGGCCACTGGTGCTGAATGAACTTCAGATCATCCCTGGCTTGCAGTACTAGGGCCTTCCCCTTCAGGAATCCCAAGTCATTGCCTCCCAAATGAATGACCAGAACCTGGGGTGGTGAGCAAGAGCTGTCCCCAAACAAAAGAGGGAGGAGGCCCATCCAGCGTAGGCCCCGGCGCCCCCTCCACTCCATGGTGGCCCAATTGGCCCAATGAGCCGCCCAAAAGATGTAGCTGTGTCCACAGATGAGAATCCATCTCCTCCTGCCACAGAACACAGCACCTAAGAAGAAACAACAGTAAACTACCAAACCCAACAATGGAACAACAACAGCAATCTCACAAGATAGCAAGGTGGTGCACATAACTCGCCACCTTCCCACACACTGAATGTCAGAAGTGGGATAGCCTAAAGCTGCTGCCGTGGATGCTGCACCAATTCTGAATGAGTGCCAAACGTCACTCCAGACAGGCCTAAAAATTCCAAAGCTCGAGCCATATCGGCTACAAACTGGTGCTTCGTCAGCGGGCCCCTGTCTGCATGTATAAAGAGGTATCCATCCACTCTACCCCTGATAGCCATGTATTGAGACAGAGCCAATACTGGGCAGAGTTCTGTGTCAGAAGAGCCACCCAACTTACCCACCACCCCTTTATGTCGCTGGTCAGTCTTAGAACCCCTAATCATGACATGCGCCTCCTTACCTATAAATTGATGGTCTCTATTATGCAATGCCCTGCCAGACTGGTCAGTCTTGGACAGTGCAACCAGCTCACTTACTCTGAGCACTCCAAAAAATACAAGTAGTGAGGCTGCATGGAAAAGGCAGGTTTCATAATCTGAATTGCAGACAGCGGTCCAGGTTGCTTGCAACCCTTTAAGCACTGCCAGTGAAATAAGACGCCTCTGGTCTTTAAAGCCCCCTTTTCCTGAGTCCACCCCAAAAGTCACTAGTGACCTCCTGAGAACCTAGAGCCCTGCTGGCAAATACAAGGGTAGAAAGACGCCCCTGGATGGCGCGCACAGCCAAACCTGCCTCCTTTAAGGAAACAGAATAATGGAGCAACTGCTCCACCGTAATAGGCCAAACCTTAGGATAACCCTCCTGTTTCCTAAATTCTTTGAATTGGAAAACTGCACGTTCATACCCCCTTCATGTGCTAGGTGCAATGGCAAGACCTATCAACCTGCAAGCCTCAAGCCTCCAAACTGCCATAGCTCCGGGGGCATCCTTGCCAGCAGATGATCAGCATCTGGAGCAAGCTGACAAAACCTTGCCATCTGTTTGTGAGAGAGAGCATCAGCTACCCCATTATCCACACCCATCACCTGCCTACCTAGAAATAATGTGTTAAGCCTGAGGCACCGCAGCGTAAATGCACAGAGCAGGCACATTACTCTGTGATTTGGATGTGAGGGAATTGATGACGTGGACCACTGTCAAATTGTCACACCAGAAGTGGACTGTGTAACCCACAAATTCACCTCCTGACAGCCAAACTGCCACTAGAATTGGGAAGAACTCTAAAAATGTCAGATCCCTAGTCAACCTGGCTGAAACCCACTCTCCAGGCCATTCCTCCATGCACCAATGTCTGCGGAAATAAACCCCAAAGCCCTGAGATCCTGCTGCATCAGAAGTGACCTGGAGCTTGGCTTCAAGCTTCAGATCCTCCCTCCAAAAGGATACTCCATTAAAGGAAGCCAAGAACTTTTGCCAAACCATAAGATCTGTGGTGCAAGAGGCGCAGCCCAGCCATGGCCTCACAGAGCCTCTGCAAAAAGGCTGACCCCGGGGCAACCACTTTGCACACAAAGTTGAGATGCCCCACAAGCTATTTCCCTTAAGGTGGCCTTCCTCTGTGTCAAAAATGAATGAAGAAGGGCTTGCAGATGCTCCACCTTATCAAGTGGCAAGCGGGATGTTTGAGCCACTGTATGCAGCTCAACCCCTAGAAAAATTAACCTCTGCACAGGGCCTTCAGTCTTTTCATGGGCCAAAGGAACCCCCAGCTCATCTGCTAATTGCTGAAATCCTACCAACAGTAGAGCATATCTGCCTGTTCCTTGTGGATCCACAAAAAGAAAATTGTCCAAATAATGTGTGACATCCTGAAGGCCTGTTTTAGCTCACAATGCCCATTCCAGGAATTAACTGAAGCACTCAAACGCAGTGCATGAAACTTAACATCCCATGAACAAAGCCCTATCCATAAGTAACTGGCCATCGAAAGAAAAACCCAACAGTTCAAAATCATCTGGATGCACAGGGAGTAGGCTAAATGCAGACTTAATGTTTCACTTCATCAACTCCGCCCCCTGACCACAACGTCACGCAACACGAACTGCCTGGACAAATGAGGTGTACCTCACTGTGCACAGATAATCTGGAATGGCATCATTAATAGATTCACCTCGAGGGTATGAAAGGTGGTGAATTAGGTGAAATTCACCCGTGGCCTTCTTAGGCATGATCCCAAGAGGTGAAACCCTCAAATTAGGAAGCGGTGGTGAAGAAAATGGGCCCAAAACATGGCCCTCATCCAATTCCTTTGCAGTCTTTTTCCTAATCACTGACTCCATGCCCTTAACCGATTTAAGATTAGAGGCCATAAACAGGGCTTTCAGACTGTGAAAAGGAATGTGAAATCCAACATTGAAACCCTCTAACAAATAAACTCTGTCCTCCTTCCTAGGGTACAGCCGCAGCCAAGCTTCAAGTGCCTTCAGTTTTACTGGGCTGGGACCCTTTTCCAGCAGAGGAGAATGAACTACCCCCTCCTCTCTGCCGCTGACTCCTATGGGGTTTCCCTCTAGGACACGTAGTGAATGAGTGGGATCCCCCACACAAAGGGCACTCGTGTCTGTAGTGGCACATCTTCCTACTGCAGACTCCCCTGAAGCCAAATTCCCAACAGAGCAAGCAGGGTTGAACCACCTGCCCCGTGGAACCACGGGAAGCATTAGCTGTTGGTGAGTGATGCACTGTGTGCCCACTATGTGAGCAGTCACCCAAACTGCGACTGGTCAGGGACATGATCTGGAGCCAAAGATGAGGATGCATTCTATCCCATGGAAGTGTGGGATTCATGGCTGCTCACATTCTGAACTCCTCATCATATTGCATCCATGCTGGGCCAGGAAAACCTGTATAGGCTTTGTAAATAATGTCCAAATACTGGAACAGCGCCATGGCCCTCCACGGCTTTGAACGTGAGATCACTCCAGCATAGATTAAATAACCCGGCAGCCAATTAGCCCATGTTCTATCAACCTTTCTCCTTTTCAGAATCTCCTTATCTTTGTCATCCAGCTCCTTTTTATCTTTCTTCTCTAAATCCCAGTAAAGAAAGCTAAAAAGGTCAATGTAATCACTTTTACAAATCTTCTCTCGTGTTGCAGGTAAAAGGTGATCCCCCAGTGGCAAAGCTATGTCCCCAAAGGGCATTGCCTTGGCTGACACAGCAGCATAAGGTGTTGCCCAAGGGGGCGGATAACACCAACAATCCCAAGGATTTTCCCATGGATGGGGCGGAAACAGTCCCCAAGGCGCAGGTAGGGCCGATGGCGGAGGTCCCCAGTCCCACGGCTGCCCTGCACTGTCAGAGCTGGGTGTCATGCCTGGTTGTGAGGCAGGTGGGGCCCTGGAATCAGCTCCCTGACCCCAAGGTCCCCACGGCCACATCATAGTGTATTGCAGTGCAGGATCCCACTTACCACTGGGACCCAGCTGTTCAGCATCCACAACTTCAACTGGCACTGCATCCTTTTCAACGATTGCCACTCCAGCTGCCCCGGTATCCACCTTAGCATCGAGCCTAGCATCACCAGGCCTGCACTCAATAGAAGAAAGATGCTTAAGCACTTCCTCCCTGAACTTCTTTCTCTTTGCCCGGCTCTCCTTTGTATGGTTGCCGCCTGCTGGGAGACAGTAGCTGCAGCTCCCCTAGCTTGCTCCAGGGTGGCCAGCCTATCAAGTATAACTTGCTGCTCTGCCCTTTCCTCCTCCTCATCAGATGAAGAAGGGACAGTCCCCATGCCCTGCCTGGGGACTGTTGGCACAGGCCTCTTTGGGGCCGGCCCCTTGCCCTTTGATCATCCTTGGCCTTTCTGAGACGCCATTCTCCTCCTCAGTATTTGACTGCTTATTTTAACAATAAATACTTAGCCGCCAATAGGAGTACCAGCAAATAACTGCCAAAAATACAGCCTAAAGATGGTCACCAGAACATGTTTTAAAATGGCCACACTTCCTTGTGCCCTCTTTTTGTTCAAAAGGAACCTAAAATGGTCACCGAAATGCCTGACCTAAAATGGCCACCAGGAACTGCCCTTAAAATGGCCACTCCACACACAGCAAGCCCCTAGAGGCTGCCACTGAGAAAGCAGGCCTCCAGAATGCATAAGACCCCTATAGGCTTACTTGAACAATGGGGGGGGTAGATATGGGTTAACCTCCCAAGCCGCATTTAGGGAAGGTGTAGAAGTAATATGGGGGGAAGAGAATAACTGGGGGGGAAGGCAGCCAAGCAGCCCTGCCAATTGCTGGCCCCTTCCAAGACCAAAAACCCCTAAAGATTCCCGCCCTACAAGAAAGACAGTGTTGAAGCCCAAAGCTTCACCACCCTAATGTGCATAGGGCCAAGCAATGAAAAAGTTAGGATAATGATCGGGGGGGTGCAGACTAAGCAGCCCTAGGGCGATGGAAGGGGTGGAAGCAGCAAATTAAGCAGCCTCACCAACTGTAGCCACACCTAGACCCCTGGCTCCACTTGATTCCCAACTAAAGAGAGTGTGCCGTTCTTTTTTTTTAATACATGGACACGCTGGAGCTGCCCCTGAGAGCTGCCCAACCAGACCCCACCATTGCCTGCAGCTATGGCTATTCGTGACCCGATGCCCAGGCCACCAACACGACCATCTATTCTAGTCTCCAATGCGGCCCTTGGCTCCAGCCGCCTACACGGCTCTCCGATCTGCCCACCGATGCAGCCCGATGCTCCGGTCACTGACATGGCCAGTTCTTCAGCCAGCGATGCAGCCCGACTCTCCTGCCACTGACGTGGTCCTCAGAGAGGTAGCTGCTGCCGCCGGAGATTGACTGGACACCAAACCAAGGGCGTAGACTTTCCAATTTCCTGGGGGGGGGGCTGGGGCTGGGCCAGAGGCATTGCTGTGCTAGGTCCTTAAAAGAACCAAGGCCCAGTGACATCATAGGGAGGAACCAGTGACATCACAGGCCATTGTCACTATTTATGGAGGCGGAGCCATGTGGGATTTAGGAAGGGGTTCTCCAGAAATTTAAGGGGACCTGGGAAACCTTGAGAACCCCCCTAGCCAGGCCCAACAGCTCAGAAACAAAGCATGGCATGGGCAAAATCCTCTATATAAAACCCTGGAGAGCCACTGCCAGTCTGAGCAGACAATGATGACACTGATGGACAAATGGTAGAGAAATCATGCTTTGTGTGCCAAAAGGATAAAGGTTTAAACCGAGAAGGTCTAAGAGAACAGGTGTTGGAAAGGATCTTTCTCTGTCTGAATCTCTAGAGATTACCTGCATCAGAGCAGACCATGCTGAAGTAGATGGACCAATGGCATGAAGACCAGTGTGGATTGAGGAGACACATGTTCAGATCTACATTTTGCATGACACTTACTTGGTGATACTGGGACAGTTAGATTTGAGTCCAGTAGCAGATTAGAGACCAACAAGAGTTTCAGGGAATAAGTTTCCAAGAGTCAAAGCTCCCTTCATCAGGCTGGGTGATATTGCCATTGTTGTGAGGTCAATATAAGGGAAGGGAGACAGGAGGAAGGGTGGGATAAAGAGGTGATTGACAGAGGAATTTACAGGGGGAAAATAGCACCAACTGATGTGACTAAGAAAACAGATCTTCCCAAACTAAAACATAATAAACTATAGCATGAACATGAACCTATATTGTAATGCATTAAGTGATGTAGCAGTAGAGACAAACCTCTTTAGTTGAACTTCCTGTACTGGCAAAGGGTTGCCACTGGCCAAACTGGTCTGACTTTAAAGAGTTGGGTCAAGCAGCAAGGCTTGAGGACGGGGATGTAGATCCATGGTTATAGGGGGGAAAAGGAGGCTAGGACCTGAGAAAGCAAAGCAGTCCAAATGAAGCATGACATAGAAAGCTGTACATAGTTGAGAGGAATTAGAAAGGAATGGAGATACACAGTTGGTGTGAAGTACATTTTAGAAATTATAGAAACAGCATAGAAGTTTCTTAGGTGGGGTTAGCTACAATGCTATTGCAAGGTCTGTGTGATACAATAGGGGAGGCAGACCACAGAAACCTGTATTACATTTTCAGACTCTCTCTCTCTCATATACTTTAATCTCATATACCCTTCCTATAACAATTCCTCATCAGTCTAACAGAGACATCCTACTGAGGTCTATCCAAGGGGGCTTTGATGGCCCCAGAAATTAAGAGCATAAAAATTACAGCTGATAGAATGGGTAATGAAAAAGCAGAATGAAATTGAATATGAATATGAATGGCTGAAATATATGCAGATTTTTGATCTTTTTAGATCAGATAAAAGAAATTATGGTTTTAGAGAGGAAAAAAATGAGATTGAAATGATTTGGGAGAGTGGAGGGGGAAAAATATCTCTAAAATGTACAAAGTGTTACTGAAATGGTATACTGAAGATGAGACTGTAAAAGGGCAAATGATAAAATGGGCGATAAATATGAATACAGAAGTGTCTATAGAA
>NW_015163680.1:2657-4471 GCF_001447785.1 Gekko japonicus | reverse complement strand
GATATATTGGAATGTATTAAACAAAATAAGGTATGGGATGGGAAAATGAAGGAGATAAAAAAGAAATGGTCTATATACTTTCAGTGGGTAAATAATGGAGAAGCTAATTCCGTTATACTTGAAAAATTGAAAAAAATGTGCTCATGGTTAAAAATTTAATTTGTAGCATGTGATGGCCACCTTATGGGGGGTGGGATATAAAAGGGGGAAAACGTATCATAAGAGAATTGGGATGGTAAAGTAATGTAATAATAATTTATGATGCAAATAAAAAAATTATTTTAAAAAAAGAGAGTTGGGACAAGCAGCAAGGTTTGAGGAAGGGGATGTAGATCCATGGTTATAGAAAATAAAACAGATCTTCCCAAACTAAAGCATCATAAATTATAGCATGAACATGAACCTATATTGTGATGCATTAAGTGATGTAGCAGTGGAGACAAAACCTTTAGTGGTATTTAGTTGAACTTCCTGGACAGGCAGAGGGTTGCCACTGGCCAAACTGCTCTGACTTTAGAGAGTTGGGACAAGCAGCAAGGCTTGAGGAAGGGGATGTAGATCCATTAGGAGTCTAGGACCTGAGAAAGCAAAGCGGTTCAAATGAAGCACGACATAGAAAGCTGTACGTAGTTGAGAGGAATTAGAAAGGAATGGAGATGCACATTTTAGAAATTATAGAAACAGCATAGAAGTTTCTTAGGTGGGGTTAGCTACAATGCTATTGCAAGGTCTGTGTGATACAATAGGGGAGGCAGTCCACAGAAACCTGTATTACATTTTCAGACTCTCTCTCTCTCTCATATACTTTAATTGCTTACCCCCTTCCTATAACAATTCCTTATCAGTCTAACAGAGACATCCTACTGAGGTCTAGCCAAGGGGGCTTACTCCCAGGAAAGTGTCCTCAGGATTGGACTATAAAGAGCTCTGTTCAAATCCTTAACCACTGAGCTTGCTAATACTTTCTCCTCTTTCAGTTCCTTAGATCAATTTGCCCAATCCCCCATCAAACTCAAATCTTATTGCCCCTTTGCACTATGAGTAAATTATTATAGTTATATCACATGGCTCTTTCCTAATGATTGTGGCTTCCAAGAATAGGATGAAGATGATTGCCTGGGAAGCACCCACATAGCAGCATGTCATGAACCCAGATGGCTCAGGTTAGCCTGATCTCATCAGATTTTGGAAGCTAAGCAGGGTCAGCTCTGACTAGTATTTGGATGGGAGACCTCCAAGGAATACCAGGGACATGATGCAGAGTCGGGCAATGGCAAATAATCCTTGAATGTCTCTTGCCTTGAAAACCCTACAGGGTTACCATGAGTTGGCTATGACTTGCTAGCATTTTCCATCACCACAGGGCAAGTGCGCTTTAATGCCCAGAACCATTTGGGATGGACCCACAGCTCAATTGGCTCTAAAATTACTGCCGTAACATAAAAATTCTAAAAAGCTCAGTAGCACCTTTAAGACTAACAAACTGTATTGTATTGTATTTATTTATTTATTAGACTTTTAGCCCGCTTTCCCACCGAGGCGGCTTAGGGCGGCTTACAATAGTTTAAAAACCAGTAAAAAACAGTATAAGAATAAATACAGAATACAATCAGTAAAATAAGCAAATATAGCTTATTAGAATAGCATAATTATTACTGCAGCACAAGGGTTTACAGAAAGCCACACACTCTTTTCCAATCTCACTTCAGTGCCAGTTCTGTCCTCAAATTCACAGAGAAACCCAAACACTCTCATTTTTGGTAGAATGACACTCCTCCCCTCCTCCACCTGGCTGTTGTGCATCCTATACGAAG
>NW_015163680.1:0-2378 GCF_001447785.1 Gekko japonicus | reverse complement strand
CCCTGTCCTCCCCAGACTCCATCCCCAAATCTCCAGAAGTTTCCTAACCTGGACTGGGCCACCCCTCCTCTCATCCCCCAGAGGTGGCCAGGAGGAACTTGGCAACCCTAACTAGGGTTATTTTAGCGAGGGAGGGAGGGAGGGAGTGCCATTTCACAAGGGTTTATTAAAGAAAACTAGACAGCTCCTGTATTTTGAGTAGAGTTCCTGAGCTGAGAAAAAGCCTAAATTAAAAATCTCAAACATAGGGTGGGACAGTCAAGTCTTTTATGACAAGGAATTTATACACGCTACTGTTGGGCAACTCAGTCACTGAGGGGAACTGAAGATTTGATGGGGAAAATCTGCTAGACAGTTAGGGAGATACAGGGATCATCATAACAGGTCAATACAAATCACAGTCATAGAATCAGAGAAAGTAGAAGCCCGGAGAGGGGGGTCACTCACACACTCAGACGAAACTGAAGTACAACTGAAGGGGGGGTTAAAAACAGGGGGTGAGAGAGAGAATAAAAGCAGCACAACAGAAGGGTGGGGAGGACAGGAAGGGTATTCCAAAGAGAGCAAAGGCAGTTTTCCTTCAGACTACTCAGCGTCAGGTGTCACTGAACACTGCCCTCTCTCAGGCCCCCACCCCACCCATGCCCTTACAAAGCAGGCCAGCTGGGTCCCAGGGTGCAGCAGCAAGAGCAGCAGCGAAGGGGAATCACAGGAAGGCAGCAGCCAGGCCCAGGAAGCGGAGGAGGTGCCATGGAGGCCGTCCAGAATGCAGGAGGAACTGCAGCCCCTGAGCTTCGGCACTCCCTTCAGCAGGGCAAGTTCACCTGGCCAAGTTACCCTCCCGGTCCGCGCTGATTTTACTGGTAGCTGGGTGAGGGGGGCAGAGAGATGGGCTGAGCGAATGTGCCTCAAGGACTCAGGGGTAAGGGAGAGCCCAGGCAAGCACGCTTTCTACCTTTGTGTGTGTGTTAGCGCGCGCAGGAAACCAGGGAAGCCAGACTCCACGTGCAGCCCTCTAGTCTCCAGCTCTGGCAAAACTAAGGGCTTCTGGGAGTTGAGGGTGGGGCTTCACTTCCAGGAGGAAGCAAGCCCCCACCCTAACTTCCCTCCCTCCTTCCTAGTCCCAACCCAGACACTGAACATAGTTTCAAAATGGGGTGGGGGAAGCAAGGGTGGCTTGAACCAATTGCCCCCGGGGAAGGCTGAGCACCTTTATGAAAATTTGGGGACAGGCTGGCGCTCCTCAGCCCCCCTGAAGATTACGTGTATGGGTCCAGCCTACTCTCCCCTCATGCGCAAGATGCTCACTCTCTGAGCATGAGGCTGCAACTGAGAGGGCAGAGTGCAGCCAGCCATTGAAAAGGTGCCGGCTTCACTCCCCCTTTGGGAGGCTAGGCTGCAATTGCAGCCCTTCTCCCTTCCTCCTCTTGAGGAGGCAAAGGCGGCCCTCATGAAGCATGCCATTGGCTGCCTCATGTAGGACTGAATTAAAGCCAAAGTAATTCCACAACTCATGTATGGTATTCTAAGTGCACTTAATGGCACCATCGAATGTGTTCAATCTAAATTTCTCCAAAATATCATGGGAATGCCATGCTGTATACCTTATGCAGCTCTATGTTTAGAAATTGAGTTAAATTCTGTGGAATCTGGTGCGTGGCTTATGACAGTAAAATATTGGCTGTGTCTAGGTAAAGTAAAGGTAAAGGTTCCCTTGCTCGAAAGCCAGTCGAATCCGACTCTAGGGTTGCTGTGTTCATCGCCGTTTCAAAGCCGAAGAGCCAGCGCTGTCTGAAGACGTTTCCGTGGTCATGTGGCCGGCATGACTAAACGCCAAGGCGCACGGAACGCTGTTACCTTCCCACCGAAGTGGTACCTATTTATCTACTTGCAATTTCTTGCTTTCGAACTGCTAGGTTGGCAGGAGCTGGAACTAGAGACAGGAGCTCACCCTGTCTTGCGGCACCCGGGTCTTGAACCGCTGAACTACTGACCTTCCACAGCCTGCAGTTCAGCATCTTAACCACTTGAGCCACCGCAGCTCCTTGGCTGTGTCTACATTACAACAAATGCTCACAGAGTCAAATGTGTCTAAATGGCTATCATACATTGAGAATAAAATAATTGCCATGGGTATCCCACTGGACTCATTGTTTATGCTCCCATTTATAGGCACTTTAGAGATGATTAAGCGTAGAGCCCTTGATATTGGGACACAAAGGCTTTTACAGCTTAGCCAATAAATCTTGCTCCCCCCTGAACTTTGAAATGCCCCTTATGGTAGGCCGAAAGGCCCCATATCTATCTGGTATACAAGCACCACAACAGCCTTATCTCTAGCCTTCTCTATAGCAAGATTCAATGTAATACCATCAGCA
>NW_015163679.1:244797-257301 GCF_001447785.1 Gekko japonicus | reverse complement strand
TCAGAAAGATGATGCCTGCCTTATTCACAGTAATCAGTCATACGCTTCTGGTTCAAAAACAAGAAACTATCCCCAGACAACCTGATTATGACCTGTCTTATCCAGACCTAAGTGGCAAGCAACAGTGATTCTGATTTCCTTTTTTTCTGGGCACCTATCAATTGAATTATCTACAGTTAAAAATGTTTATTGTTGTGCAAATATTTACAAATACTGTCAGTCTTTGGTCTGCTGCCTGGCTCAGTGCTTTCGATTTTGCAAAGGTCACCATCTTCTCTCATTCTCTTTTCCTCCAAGTGAAGCAAAGATTCTCTGGTCTAGTCCGTGACTGCTTCTGTGTTCAGTCATCCTTTCGGGTATTATGGCTGTCATTCTGTCATGAGAGCTTTTCTGTGTGTGGCAGTACTCAGTGATGCAGAGTACCAGAATTTTGGGAGGAGGAGCTCGCCCATGCCCGGGGGAGGGGGATTGGTGAAAAGTGCAAACTTATATTTGAATACTGCCCCCTGGTTGTCACAAGCGGGCACAAAGGCTTGTCCATTGGCCATCTGCACATTACTTTTCAGCAAAAACAATCCTGAAATTAAAACTGAAGACGTGAGCAGTGACTCACGAAAGCTCCTACCCTGCCACAAATTTTGTTAGTCTTTAAGGTCTACTGGACTCCTGCTCTTTTCTGAAATTAAAACATTTGACTTCTCACCTTTCTTTCTCTGTCCCAAATCTCATTGCTTTTGTGATATTTTTGTCATTTTTTCAGCTTGTTGATTACATCTCTGCGGAAGCACCCAAGACGTCTGCAATGCAATGGGATCGAAGGCAGGGTTCTTAACACATAAGTTGACCTGACTACCATCAAAGCTCTGGCTTCCTTCACTATTCTGTACCTGTCCAGTTTTGTTCTGGTCTCTTTACAATCAATATTTGCATCTAGGATCAAGAGTCACACTTGCACATCCATGCTTGTAGAAGACATAAATGCTACTTATCCATCTGGACATGCCATTATCTTGACACTAATTGATCCAAAACTGAAACTGGCATAGGTATGGATGTTGAGCACCCTTCTCAGCTCATCAATATCCAGCCCTTTCTAACCCTAAAGAGATTTGTTCTCCATGCTGAAAGACCACACAGTGAAGATAACCTTAGTTTTATGAACTGGATTTTGCAACATTGGTGTTAAACCAAATCTGAGTTAAGCAATTTGCATTTGGGTTTATTTCCTTTTTTATTTTTACAGACTGTCTGGATTAGGGATGGGAACGAACCTCCCCAGAAACCTAAACTTCCAACTGAAATCACCTGGGTCATGGTTCACAAACCAAGGTCCATGTTATCTAACCCCAATGAGCATCCCACAACCTTCCATGTGGTTTTTGGATGTTTGTGTAGCTCGTGGTGGTGGCGTCCATGGCAGACATGCTGGCGCCGATCAATAGCAATGCAGGCATGGATTTCTGCAGGCATGCCGCACATTAGTTAGAGGGAGAGAGGGAATGGAAATGATAATCAAACAATGGGTGGCTAGACTTCTGCCGCCCTGGAAACACCAATAGTGGCCCTCCAAATCTTGACAGGCAGTACTGGCCACCAGTAAGATAGCTCCCATTCTGCTCTGTGGGAGCAGATTGATATATGTCCCCAGCTCACATGCAGCACATGCGCTGTGCCCCATCAAAGCAGTGGAGGTGGAATTCTGCAGCCGTGGAAACACCAATAGTGGCCCTCCAAAGCTCAACAGGCAGTGCTGGCCACCAGTAAGAGAGCTCCCATTCTGCTCTATAGGATCAGAATGATATATACCCCCAACTCACACACAGACTTTGTCTTCCATTGACAGCAGGCTTCCCACAGATCACTTTCCTGGGGCACCTGCTTTGGCCCCTCTAAATCCTCACCAAATATAGAGGACAGGTAGAGGAGAGTCAGCTGGAGACTTGCTACGAGTTTGGCCTCTCCAGCCCACAGGGGGGCTGCTCTACCACATCACAAACCTCAAAAGATGAACTGGTTTGGTAAACGGGAAAGTCGATGAAGGTTTGTGGTTCATGGTTTGTGTGGCCCCACGAACCATGTACCGAAACAAACCTCCATTTTCCCAGTTCATGTGCATCCCTAGCCTGGATTTCTGTTTTCTTAATAAAGTATACCACTTACAAGTTTCTAGTTTCTAAACTGCTCATGATTTATGGAATTTACTTTTTTACTTTGTTTCAATCCACCCCACTGCCCATATCTAGGACCAAACTAGACATTACAGCTGCCATGGGTCTGGCCCACGGGTGCAGATACCCTTTTAGAGAAGAATTTGGCTCATGGCATTGGGGGATGAGGAGACCATGTTCCCCCTCATGGCATTTTTTTACATGGGCAAAATCTTCTCTAAATGGCATCTAGTTTGGCTCTTATCAGCCAAAACACAGAAAGGGGCCTTCATATGGAGCATGTCTCAGGTACTTGAACACCCAGTGGTTTTGCTCACAGATACACACACAGAGAGACGTGTGTCACTGTGTTCATTTGTGAAATGTTGGAGAGTGTGATGTCATTTTTTATTTTTCCAGGTAGACTACTTCCCGTATTTTATATGCCAGCTCTTTTTTTAAAAAACCCTGTAACTATTTGGGATTCAATTAGAGAAACACAGAGCAGATGCTCAACCATATAGCCACAGACCCACCTAGGTAAGCTAATCCATGTACCTTCTCTGCCAGCTCTTATGTGACTGGAATTGTCTGCAGTATCCTACATAAAAAACTGTAGCAATTGTTACCATATAAGAGTCTCAGGCAGAGGTACTTCCTGTCATCTACAACTTGATTCCTTCAACTGGAGATGTTGAGGATTGAATCAGGAACCTTCTACATGCAAAACAGACACTCTGCCACTGAGGTAGAGAGACCCTGCCAAAATTAAGCTTATACTGAGTTAGAAACAAATAGCTAAAAGAGCTGTTCTACAGTAAGCCTAGTTGAATAGAAAAAATGAAGGAGCTAAAAGGACGTTTAAAACAGTGTATTAACCATTCAGTTCAAATACAATTATAATGATCATCCGTTGCAACACAATTACAATATCAATAGCATATGGCGGTATAGTACAATTGACAATATGATATATTGATAAGATCCTATGAATGGTCATCAGAACATTATAAAAGAAACTGTAAGTATAAGTTTTTATTTGATGTTAGCAGTAAAACTTGTAGATTACATCAACCTCAGTATTTCAAAAAAGTGGGAAATAGATGCATTTTTATATGAACGTAAGTTTTTCAATACGTATCATCACTTACATGTCACCCTCTGCCATTGTATCCAAATCAAAAGCAACAGTTCTAACCTGGCCAATTCTGAAGCAGAGAAAAGAATGATTTTACCAACATATCCTCAATGCAGATGAATTTATGCATCTGAAATAGCTAGTGGAAGAGTTCATCCACCCTTTGTACATGTTTCTGTGAAAGAGGAAGAACAGCATGTCTACCCATGAAGAGCTTCCTGTAGGATTGTGCTGTGAAGGTTTTCCAGGGTCCTTCTTGCACAAGAGAATGTCCTGTCTCTATGGTCTTGTGGTAGGTTTTAAGAAAGCACTTCAGTAGAGCAGCATTTGAAGTGAAGCAGCATCCTGATCCATGCCTGTTTTAGTTTGGGATGAATTAATATCAGGATAACGGCATGCCCAGAAGGAGAAGAGACAGTTACGTTACTGAGCAACATAAAAAGCCAAGTTTTGCTCATATCATTCCACGTCAGTACTGCCTGAGCAATGACTGCTAGAAAACTAGACAGGTACAGAACAGCGAAGGAAGCCAGAGCTTTGATGGCAGTCAAATGAACTTGAGTGTTGAGATCCTGGATGCCAGTTCCATTGCGTTGCATACGTCTTCTGTGCATCCACAGAGAGGTCATTAACAAGATGGACGATGACAAAAATATCATTAAAGGAATAAAATTTGGGACAATAGCTAGAATATCTATGTACATATATAAGTCAGACAATTTAATTCCTGAATCAGTGATGTTCAAAAGTGATTTGTTGGAATCACACATAGAGAAGCCATTGCTTAAGCCCGTGACTAAAAAAATAGCCGTAATAGCAGAGAAGACAACCGAGCTCGGAAGCAACCATGGCACCAGTCCCGAAAATCTTAGCTTCACTTGGAGGAAAACAGGGTGGGAGAAGGTGGCAATCTTTGTCAAGTAGAAAACACTGAGACAGGTGGCAAGCAAAGTGGAGGTAGTGTTTGTAAATATCCACAAGATGGGAAGCATTAGATATACATAATGACAGTTATGCTTGTCCATAGAATAGAAATCCGCAATCATATTCAGAATCACGAAGGCCAGCCACATAAGTCTGGACAAAGCAAGACAGGTCAAGATCTGGTCATTTGGGGATAGTTTCCTGCTTCTGAACCAGTCAATGTAATTCATGAGGACAATAAATCCATTTGCTACCAGTCCAACAAGGGTTTCAATAACCAGAAAAATAGAACTGATAATCACGAATGCTGAAACCTCCATCTTTCTGAGCACAAAGGAAAACTGTTTCTTCTGTGATGTTCGCAGTTTGCTCCAAGCTATTCTTTCAGTGATACCAACCCAGCTATGTCCTTCGAGTTAGGCACTGGAAAACGTCTGGAGAGGCAGGAGCACTTTTCTGGCATTGACACTGTCGAGATGCAAATCTTACCAGAAAGGGTTGGGTTACTATATAGCTATATCCTGTTCTAATATTTCATATTTGCACATTTGATGGAGATGCTGATTATGATGTGTGCATCTGTCTTTACAAATGGCGATGCACTCTTTTTTGGGGATTTGTTTCCTTGAAACCGATATTTTCCCAAATCCATCTATTATTACTAGTTATTAATTTGACTGAATTCTGCATCAGTAGCCCTTTCCCAGGCATCTTCTAGGGCAGCCCAACATAGAGTGCATTTCAGAAAACCAGCCAGGCTACAAAACCATGGATTATTGTGGAAAAGGCAAAAGAAAGGAGGAAACCTGTGATCCAAACACAGCCAATGGAAGCAAACAGCAAAAGTGGGCTCATGATGAGCAGCCCCAAAGTCTTACCCTCTTGTGCATTTGCCACTGCAAGGTTATTCAGAAAGAATCGGAGTTACTGACCAGCACTGTCTCTCTGTCTTGTGTGGATTCAGCGTCAGGTTGCTCTGGCTGAGTGTCATCAGCACAGCTTTGATATATCCTGTTTCAGAGTAGTGGCAGATGCACTTGGAGTCCTAGATAATGAAACACAGACTTGATTGTCACCTCCTTGTTGATGAGATTTTAACCCAGGACACATCCCAACTAGTGTATTCTGCTCCTGTGGTCAGACAAAACCATTGAAACAACTTATGAGTTCTTCCCTCGAACTAACCCTGTAGGGTCTAGTGAAACGATGCATGTCAGACAAGCCAAGCTGGGGTTTTGCAGGCCAGGCTCATAGCCTCATGTACCACCAGGGGTTCACCTGCCAAAGCTTTTATTCCTCGTGCAGGCTCGTGTGTGCCGTGAGAGGGCAGAAGTGGCTTCAGTCTTCCCTCCTGTGCTGTTTTCCCAGACAGACGTGGCCTCAGAGGGGCTCTTTGCCCTATTCACGGGTGCCATGTGTTATTAGTCACATAATCTGATGACAGGTGGAGCCCGAGGAAGGGGAAAATTAGGCCCCTTTGTGGCTGGTTTTTCCTTAGGAAAACAGCACAGGAGGGAAGACTGGAGCTCCTCCTCCCCTCTTGGAATGTTTATGAGCCTTGAAAAGCAAGTCCATTTTGGCAGGTGAACCCCCCCCCCCCCAGTACTTGTGAATGCAACCTAGGTCAGGGGATCCCTAATTCAACTTCTTTCATATAGGGTGGTTAAAAAAACATTTTCTGATTCATTATTTACTATTTAGTGTTCTGCCCATAGATCCTGCTATGCCTGATATTAGTTCTTGAATATATGCCACAAACTGTGCAGGCATAAAGGGTAGGAAATGGAATTTGTTGATGCCAGGCATTGGATTCGACTAGGCAAAGAGGGGATGAATGGCGAGTGATTCTGGATTTTGAACCAGTCTGTCAATTTCATGATCTGACCATGACCCTGGGGAATGCTGCCCCCTTTGCAGAAGGCGTGGAGATTTAGTTCTCAGATTGGGCAAAAGCAGCCACCGGTTGCAATGACCAAGTGGCTACTGCACAGTCACAAAGTTGTTTGGCATGATACTGTGCTCAAGGCAAACCTGGCCAGGGGCAGCAAGTTAATCTGATCAGGAACTCTTCTCAGAAATAATTACAGGAGTTAAACCAGGCATGAATGTTGTGAAATTCTCGGCACACCTAGCCTTGTGAGGACAGGTGGTCTGAATAGGGATGCTTCTGAAATACTCCTCATTCCAATTTCTCCCTAGATTTTGGAGATCAGAATTACCCATCTGTATTACCCATGGATTGATTCCTACAAACAAATGGAACAAAGGATGCAGCTTTATTCTGCACACAAGATTATTATTATTATTATTAATAATAATAATAATAATAATAATACTTTCCCACCCACTCTATAACCTGTATTGGATGGGAAGTCTCCTCCAGATGTTAGGCAGTCCAAAAAAACACCAAGCTGCAGCCAAGACGCCTTTTTTGTAGCTCGCTGCCACCATACCCAGAGACCTTGCCCACTCCTATATTGTACTCCCACCATCAGGTGCTCTTCATCTGGGTGGAATCAACCCCCTGCTGCCCTGAGACTGCCATTCACATGGAGAAGGGCTGTGTGGCTCACCACCTGCCTCCTTGACTTACAATGGTCTCCCACGGTTTTCCCACTACACCGTCTTTCTTTCTAAAGTGGACCCACTGGCCCTGACCTGGATAGGCCAGGCAAGACTGATCTCAGAAGCTAAGCAGGGCCGACCCTTGATAGTACTTGGAAGGGAGACCTCCAAGGAATACCAGGGCTGGGACGCAGAGGTAAGTAATATAAATCACCTCTCCAAGCCCCCCTTGGTGACACCAGAAGTCAACCATGACTTCCAGGCATACAGACACACACAGAGACAAAAAAAAAAAATACCCACAAAAAACAACAGTGGAACCAATGAATGTTCTGAATAAGGATGCTCCACTACCATCACCACCATCATTACAACTACAACCATCAGTAGTGCTATTAGTAACAACTGACAGCCATGGTGGAAGCCCTGAGCCATTGGCCCCTGTGACCAATGTCCCCTCTAAGCTGTGGAGTCTTGTGAGCAAAAATTCTCCTTTGTGAGCTCCTGGCATTAAAGTCGTGAGCAAGTGATTTGGCTGCTGCATAAATTAGTTGGCTCTGGAGCCCTCCTTCCTGAGCTAAGGCAAAAATGTGTGAGCCAGAGGCTAAAAAACTGTGAGCTCGCTCACACTAACTCAGCTTAAAGGGAACACTGCCTGTGACTATTGCCTGCCCTATCCCCCCCCCCCAACTGAAGCAGATCAAGAGAACTAAAGTAAGCACTGGAACTGCTAGCACTTCAATATTGTTTGATTTTAGTATTGTTTTATACTATTGTATTATTTATCAGGAATTGTATTAATGTGACGAAGCGTGTTTTATGTATTATGAGAACTTTTATCTTGTAAGCCACCCTGAGTCAGCCTAGGCCGGAAGGGCGGGATAAAAATCAATAACATCAATCAATCAAACAATAAAACTCCTAATTCCAATTTCTCCCTAAGTTTTGGAGATCAGAATTAAGAAGGATACATCACTCCTATTTAGACATATTTATTTGCTTCACTGTGTTCCCCCCATAATTCAATCCAAACAAATGGTGACCATGTAAAATTAGCTCATTATTCCTGTTTGGTCTTTGCATCTGTTAAATCATCTTCATTATGGTGTATGCTAATTGGCTGTTCCAGGGCCGCAGTGGCTCAGTGGTTAAGATGCTTAGCTGTAGACTGGAAGGTCGGTAGCTTGGCAGTTCGAGACCCTGGTGCTGCGTGATGGAGTGAGCTCCTGTCTCTGGCCCCAGCTCCTGCCAACCTAGCAGTGTGTAACGCACACAGGGGCAGGAAAAGCCACCCACCCATGCTGCACAAGCAGAAGCAAACAGAATGGAGGTATGTGGGGATAGGATCTACACGCAGCAATCCCTCGTACTGCTTTCTGCTGGCACTGCCCCCAGTTTAGAATTCAGGCTTGAATAGCAGCAAGCAGGAGTGGAGACTTTGGACTGGGGTCTTGGCACTAGGAGGGGGACATTTAATGCTCCCACACACACACTTTTTCACCTAGGCAGATGTTCCCCTGCAGTCTGCTCTTAGACCCGGCAGGGGAAACAAGACCTGTATCTTTGAGCTACCTATCAAAAAAGAAGAAACATTATCTTTAAGAAAAGCGAAAAGGTATAGAATAGTTCACTTGGTTCTGTCACGCCCCCTCTCCCCTCTCCAGGGGAGGGCCGCCTTCCACCATCACGGCTCCTGATATTGGGTTGCGACCCTCAGAGGCCTCAGAATGGGAGGAAGGGGTGTTTACTCGCCTGGCTCCTCCTTCCAGCCGGAACAACCTCTGCCACAACGTAGGTGTCCAGCGTTTTTCATCCCTGGCCTCTTCATTAGAGCCTCCGTGTATACCCCCCTCCTCCTCCTTGTGGACTTGACTCACCCTCCCTCAGTGGGACTGGTCTCTGCCCATCACCCTCAGGCCTTTTCCATTGGCCGGGGCTGCCTCTCAGGTGAGAGAGGGCTCTGCATTCCTGCCTCCCGTCTCCTCCCTCCCCCCCCCCCGTGCCAGATGTCCTCCATCCCCAGCAGTTTCCTAACTGGCAGAGGGTGGGGTGGCACCACTTCTGGTGCTGTGGCCCGTCTCCCTGAGCCCCTCGTGTCCACTCCCCCTTTTCTGGCCTCCCTTCCTGCTCCCTGCCAACTCCCTCTCTCTCTCCATCTGCCACTGGGCAGACTCTGAACCTCTGCTCCCATCAGTTGTGTCACCTCCACACCGCCAGCCCACAAATTGTGGGTATTACGTTAATCTGTACATGAAGGTGAGAAGTTATTCCAAGCCCCCCACTCTCCTAAGCAGCGAGAAGTTCCAGGGGTCCCCCAAGTCCTGCTTCCTTCTGATCAGAGAGGACTGGAGACTTTGGATCTTTGTAATATTGAGTTTATTTACACACAAGCAGAGCCTAACTGGAGGCAAACAGGCACTCGGCCTGGAGAGCCACCCGGCCAAATCCCCACTTACCATGAAGCCCACAAGAAGTCCATGGGCCAGTCATGCAGCCTAACCTACTTCACAGGGTTCTTTTTGAGGATAAGATGGAGGAGGACAGAACAAGGAACTCCTCTCTGAGCTCACGGGAGAGAATATTAAATGAAAAATTACTAACTAAACATATAAACGAACAATAATCCAACTTTAGTTGGACTAATTCCAGCTCTTTCCGGCAGTGACTCACGCAAGCTCATACCTTACCACAGATTTTGTTCGTCTTTAAGGTGCTACCGGACTCTTGCTCTTTTCTACTGCTACAGACAGACTAACACGGCTACCCATCTTGATCTAATCCCAGCTCTTCACCCTTCTCTCTGCCTCTGTCCATTCCCATTTCAAAAGTGCTGTTTCTCCGAGGCAGACATTCCCTGCAGACTATGAGGTGGAGATCTAACGTCTCCGGGAGAATTGTCCATTCAGTGAACAGTCCACAGCCCAGAAAGTAACATCTTCTCCTTACAGTCTTTTTTTTTTCTCCTTACAGTCTTTTAGTAGGTTTTTAAAACTATGCTTCTCTCAAATGGCATTTTAGGTGATGCATCATCCGGACCCATGCCTGTTTCAGTTTGGGATTAATTAATATCAGGATAATGGCATGTCCAGTGGGATACACAGCACTCGCATTTTCAAAAAATATGGATGTCCAGTCGCGCCGGCGGCTTATCCAGATCAGAAGTGATTGTGAAGTGAACGCTACAAAACTGAACAGGTACAGAATAGCGAAGGAAGCCAGAGCTTTGATGGCAGTCAAGTGAGTTTGTGTGCTGAGGTCCCTGGGACCGGTCCTGTTGCATCGCAGACGTCTTGTGTGCTTCCATAGAGAGGTTATTAACAATACGGATGACGACAAAAATATCATAATAGGAAGGCAATGGGGGGCAGTAGTTACAATGATGAAGTACTTACACGAGTGAGATATTTTAATGTCTGTATCGCTGAAGTTGCTTGGTTGAATTTTGTAAGGATTGCAAGTGGACAAGCCGTAGTTTGATGCCGTGATAATCGCTATGTTCATAAAAGCAGAGAAGGCGACTGAGCCGAGAAGCAGCCGTAGGAGCAGCCCAGAGAATCTTTGCTTCACTTGGAGGAAAACGGGGTGGGAGAAGATGGCGATCTTCACAAAGTACATTACACTGAGCCAGGCGGCAAACCAAAGGTTCAAAGTGTTTGCAAAAAGCCACATGGTGATAAATGTTAACCGTGTGTAATTCTGTATATAGGTGCTCCTAAAAAAGAAAGTCATGGTTACCTTCAGAATCACGATTGCCTGCCACAGAAGTCTGGACAGTCCAAGACAGCCCAGGATCAAGTAAGTTGGGGGCAATTTCTTGCTTTTGAACCAATCCATGCAAATGATGAGGACGATAAATCCGTTTGTTATCATTCCAGAGAGGGTTTCCATAACGAGAAGTATGAAGCCAGTTACCAACAGTAGGTAAGCCATCTTTCTGAGCACGGAAGAATCAGCGTTTCTTCTGCTGTGGTGTTCACGCTTTTGCCAATGCTGTCCTTTCAGTGATATCAACACCACAGAGTGCAACACAAGGACCTTCTGTTTCTGTACAGAATATCATCTGGAGTGGCTGGAGCAGTTTTCAAGTGCTGACTCCATAGAAATGCAAATCTTGCTAGAAAGGATCGTGCTACCAAAGCTATAGCCTGTTGAACGAGGTCAAATTTGTGTATTCTGCCAAGAGGCTAAATACAATCTTTGCATCTGCGTTCAGAAGGGATGATGTGGGTGTGTATGTAGGATCTGTTGATTTGAAACTAATATTGGCCAAATTCTATTTGTTTATATTCATTATTATTTTAATGTATTTGAAAGGCCTCTCGATTGATTTATCTAAAGAACATCCTGACTTTGAGAGGAAAGTTGTTTTAATTAGTTGGATACTTTAAGCACAACGTTAATGCTTGCATAAATGTAAATGGCGTTGGCAGAGTAATTAACACAGCAAAGGTGCACAACCTGATTAAAGAGTAGGTAAAGGTTTGCTTAGGAATTAACATACTTGATAGGAAAGAGGAGAGACAGAGATAGGTTCCTAGCTACATCTCTAGCTGAGAGAGAGGGTAAGACCGGGAGGAGCCCCGCCGAGAGAAGGAGCCGCGGAATCAGAAGATCTGCCCCGGGACACGGAAGGAGAGCGCCAACATCTGAAGCCGCCGAAGAAAGCCAGACATCAGCAATGAATAGGCCCCGCTGCCAGGTGCTGGTAGGAAGTCACCCTCCCCCCTCATGATTGTGGCCTTAGTTAGGGAACAAATAATTGTGTAAGCCGCTCAGAGACCCCTCGGGGTTCAAGCGGGATACAAGCCGAAAGTATAAATAAATAAATAAATAAATAAGACTGAGTGTGGCACTTCCAAGAAGAAGGGGGACATTGTCCTGAGAGTAGCAATCTGGAGACAGACAAGGAATTGCACTTAAAAGGAGAGATGGTGCTGACCTCATTATCCTATCTAATTGTCTTCTTGCTACCCCCCTGCAGAGTCCTCTTCTCGTCTTCTTTGTACACCAGACATTGCCTTTTCCAACAAATGGAATGTCACCACATATGAAGAGCAGGGAGAAGAGAAAGAGAACTTTACCATAAATAAAACATTGGTCCCTCAAGATTGGTATAGTTTATTCTGCCTGGCAGCAACTCTCTAGGGTCTCAGGTCTTTCACATCACCACTTCAATGGGGCTTGTATTAGGAGAGCATCCTGTGGGATTATGCCTGATGAGTTTTATCAGGGCCCTTCTTGCAGAAGAGGATGTCCTCTCACTAAGACCTTTTGGGAGGTTTTAAGATGATGCTTCACTCAGACTGCATTTTAAGTGATGTAGCATCTGCATCCATGCCTGTTTCAGTTTGGGATTGTTTATTATCAGGATAATGGCATGTCCAGAGGGATAAATTCCACCCACAGTTTCTAAAAGTATAGATATCCAATTATGCTCATACCTTTTCCAGGCCAGTTCGGATCTCAAAGCGACTGCAACAAAACTGGAGAGGTACAGAACAGCGAAGAAAGCCAGAACTTTGATGGCACTCAAGTGAGCTTGGGTGCTGAGATCCTCAATGCCAGTTCCATTGCATCGCACTTGTTCTATGTGCTTCCAAAGAGAGCTTATTAGGAAGATGGACGATGACAAAACTATCACCACTGGAATGAAGTTTGGGGCAGTAGACAGAATAGTGAAGTATCGACACAAGTTAGGGATTTTAATTTCTGAATCGCTGCTGCTGCTTC